>NW_026559919.1:17500-22500 GCF_027744805.1 Dunckerocampus dactyliophorus | reverse complement strand
AGGTGGAGAGCGACCCGCAGACGAAGCACGGCCAGGGGCCGCCGGATGCCGCCCATGGCGGGCGCTCCCACTCCTCTGACACCTGCGAAGCAGCAAAGTGCTCCTTTTCGATTCCTTCCGCCACCCGGAGGTGGAGCGCGGACCCAGCCACCGCGCCGGAGCGAGCAGCAGCCTCGCTCCGAGTGTGCGCCCGCAGACGAAGCACGGCCAGAGGCCGCCGGATGCCGCCCATGGCGGGCGCACACACTTTTCTGACACCTACGAAGCACCCAAGTGCTGCTTTTTGGGATTCGCCACCCGGAGGTGGAGCGCGGACAAAGCCACCGCGCCTAGTGTGCACCCGCAGACGAAGCACGGCCAGAGGCCGCCGGATGCCGCCCATGGCGGGCGCACACACTCTTCTGACACCTTCGTAGCACCAAAGTGCTGCTTTTTGGGATTCGCCACCCGGAGGTGGAGCGCGGACAAAGCTACCGCGCCGGAGCGAGCAGGAGCCTCGCTCCGAGTGTGCACCCGCAGACGAAGCACGGCCAGAGGCCGCCGGATGCCGCCCATGGCGAGCGCACACACTTTGCGGACACCTCGGATTGGCCACCCGGAGGTGGAGAGCGACCCGCAGACGAAGCACGGCCAGGGGCCGCCGGATGCCGCCCATGGCGGGCGCTCTCGCTCCTCGGACAGCTCCATCGGCGCAGCATGGCGCTCGCGGTCGTCATTACCCGCTGGCGAGGCGCGGCCAGGGCCGCCAGGCGTCGCCTATCGCGTGCGCAAACTCCCAGCAAGCACCAACGTGCTCCTTTGGATGTTGTCATCCGGAGGTGATAGCGCGGCCCGGGCCGCCTGACGCGGCCCATCGCGGGCGCTCCTCGTCGGACACCTGCGTCACACAGCCTGGGTGCCAGCTGTGGAGTGACACTTGGAGAAAAAGAAGCACAAGTCACTCATATCAAAGTTCCCGTTCCCTTTTGTTTGTGTCACGCTTGGAAATGCTTGAGAGGTGACACTTTGTCAAAATTGCAGCTGGTGTCTCATCATCATCATCACCGCTGCTCATCAGCCTTCCTTGGATGCCTGCCATGCACGCGGCCCAACGGGGCACTCAGATGGGGTGGGCAGCCCGGACCGCCTTGCGCGGCCCAACACGGGCGCCCAGGGGGACGCGGAAACCCGTTTTAGAAAATAACCTCCAGGGGTTTTCCAAGAGCGGCACAGCCCCAGCTCACGTCCGTGTTTCAGTGCGTCAAAAGCGGATTCAAAAGTGTGCTTTTCTCGGTACTTCCCCTGGAGGTCAGTGTTTCTAAAAACTGGGTTTCCGAAATCGTGCTGGAGGTGTTTTGGTCAACCAGGAAAAATGGCATTTACGGGAGAGGGTAAAGTATACCCCCCCCCCCCCTCTCGGCTGATTTACCCTCTCCCGTAAACGCGTTTTTTCCTGGTCGACCAAAACACTCATTGACTCCCATTCATTTGACACTTTGTCATTTTTTCAGCACTTTTTTCGCGCATTGGGTACTCCGCCCATTCACTCCCATTCATTTGACACTTTGTCGTTTTTCCAGACCTTTTTTCACGCATTGGGTACTCCGCCCATTCACTCCCATTCATTTGACACTTTGTCGTTTTTTCAGCACTTTTTTCGCGCATTGGGTACTCCGCCCCATTCACTCCCATTCATTTCACACTTAGAAAAATCATCCGAGCGGCTCTCCACGCATTTTATAGCCGCTTTGGGGCTCCAGCCGCCTCGGCCTTCATTTCTGACTAGGCTCGTGTGGACTTTGTCGTTTTTTCAGCACTTTTTTCGCGCATTGGGTACTCCGCCCCATTCACTCCCATTCATTTCACACTTTGAAAAATCATCCGAGCGGCTCTCCACGCATTTTATAGCCGCTTTGGGGCTCCAGCCGCCTCGGCCTTCATTTCTGACTAGGCTCGTGTGGACTTTGTCGTTTTTTCAGCACTTTTTTCGCGCATTGGGTACTCCGCCCCATTCACTCCCATTCATTTGACACTTTGAAAAATCATCCGAGCGGCTCTCCACGCATTTTATAGCCGCTTTGGGGCTCCAGCCGCCTCGGACTGCATTTCTGACTAGGCTCGTGTGGACTTTGTCGTTTTTTCAGCACTTTTTTTACACATTGGGTACTCTGCCCCATTCACTCCCATTCATTTGACACTTTGAAAAATCATCCGAGCGGCTCTCCACGCGTTTTATAGCCGCTTTGGGGCTCCAGCCGCCTCGGACTGCATTTCTGACTAGGCTCGTGTGGACTTTGTCGTTTTTTCAGCACTTTTTTTACACATTGGGTACTCTGCCCCATTCACTCCCATTCATTTGACACTTTGAAAAATCATCCGAGCGGCTCTCCACGCGTTTTATAGCCGCTTTCAGACTCCTGCCGCCTCGCCTGCACTTCCGCCTCGGTCCGTTAGGATTTAGGCCTTTTTTCAGCACTTTTTCTCCGTTCCTCCGGGGCGACAGCGGCTCTCCACGCATTTTATAGCCGTTTTCAGACTCCTGCCGCCTCGCCTGCACTTCCGCCTCGGTCCGTTAGGATTTAGGCCTTTTTTCAGCACTTTTTCTCCGTTCCTCCGGGGCGACAGCGGCTCTCCACGCATTTTATAGCCGTTTTCAGACTCCTGCCGCCTCGCCTGCACTTCCGCCTCGGTCCGTTAGGATTTAGGCCTTTTTTCAGCACTTTTTCTCCGTTCCTCCGGGGCGACAGCGGCTCTCCACGCATTTTATAGCCGTTTTCAGACTCCTGCCGCCTCGCCTGCACTTCCGCCTCGGTCCGTTAGGATTTAGGCCTTTTTTCAGCACTTTTTCTCCGTTTCTCCGGGGCGACAGCGGCTCTCCACGCATTTTATAGCCGTTTTCAGACTCCTGCCGCCTCGCCTGCACTTCCGCCTAGGTCCGTTAGGATTTAGGCCTTTTTTCAGCACTTTTTCTCCGTTTCTCCGGGGCGACAGCGGCTCTCCACGCTTTTTATAGCGGTTTTCAGACTCCTGCCGCCTCGCCTGCACTTCCGCCTCGGTCCGTTAGGACGTGGGCCTTTTTTCAGCACTTTTTCTCCGTTCCTCCGGGGCGACAGCGGCTCTCCACGCTTTTTATAGCCGCTTTGGGGCTCCAGCCGCCTCGGCCTGCATTTCTGACTAGGCTCGTGTGGACTTTTTCAGCACTTTTTTTGTGCATTGGGTACTCTCGCCCATTGACTCCCATTCATTTGACACTTTGTCATATTTTCAGCACTTTTTTGGCGCATTGGGTACTCTCGCCCATTGCCTCCCATTCATTTGACACTTTGTCATATTTTCAGCACTTTTTTGGCGCATTGGGTACTCTCGCCCATTGACTTCAATGCATTTACTGCAACTCCTGCCTGTGTCCGCCAGAGGGCGTCTGGCTTAACAGCGGCTCTCCACGCTATTTCTATCCGCTTTGAGGCTCCAGGCAGCTCGGCCTGGGTTTCTGAATTTCTCCCTTGACACTTTGTTACTTTTTCACCTTTTTTCTCATTTCATCCAGGGACACAGCGGCTCTCCACAGACTTTCCCGCGGCCCCTGGGCTCCAGGACCCTAGGCATGGGTTTCTGAATTTCTCCCTTGACACTTTGCCATTTTTTCACCTTTTTCTTCATTTCATCCAGGGACACAGCGGCTCTCCACAGACTTTCCCGCGGCCCCTGGGCTCCAGGCAGCTCGGCCTGAGTTTCTGAATTTCTCCCTTGACACTTTGCCATTTTTTCACCTTTTTTCTCATTTCATCCAGGGACACAGCGGCACTCCACAGACTTTACAGCCGCCCCTGGGCTCCAGGCAGCTCGGCATGGGTTTCTGCCTAGCTCCCTTGACACTTTGCCATTTTTTCACCTTTTTTCTCATTTCATCCAGGGCAACAGCGGCTCTCACAGACTTTAGAACCGCCCCTGGGCTCCAGGACCCTAGGCATGGGTTTCTGCCTAGCTCCCTTGACACTTTGCCATTTTTTCACCTTTTTTCTCATTTCATCCAGGGACACAGCGGCTCTCCACAGACTTTCCCGCGGCCCCTGGGCTCCAGGACCCTAGGCATGGGTTTCTGCCTAGCTCCCTTGACACTTTGTTACTTTTTCACCCTTTTTCTCATTTCATCCAGGGACACAGCGGCTCTCCACAGACTTTGCATCCGCCCCTGGGCTCCAGGCAGCTCGGCCTGAGTTTCTGAATTTCTCCCTTGACACTTTGCCATTTTTTCACCTTTTTTCTCATTTCATCCAGGGACACAGCGGCTCTCCACAGACTTTCCCGCGGCCCCTGGGCTCCAGGCAGCTCGGCCTGAGTTTCTGAATTTCTCCCTTGACACTTTGCCATTTTTCCACCCTTTTTCTCATTTCATCCAGGGACACAGCGGCTCTCCACAGACTTTACAGCCGCCCCTGGGCTCCAGGACCCTAGGCATGGGTTTCTGAATTTCTCCCTTGACACTTTGCCATTTTTTCACCCTTTTTCTCATTTCATCCAGGGACACAGCGGCTCTCCACAGACTTTGCAGCCGCCCCTGGGCTCCAGGCAGCTCGGCCTGGGTTTCTGAATTTCTCCCTTGACACTTTGCCATTTTTCCACCCTTTTTCTCATTTCATCCAGGGACACAGCGGCACTCCACAGACTTTGCAGCCGCCCCTGGGCTCCAGGCAGCTCGGCCTGAGTTTCTGAATTTCTCCCTTGACACTTTGCCATTTTTCCACCCTTTTTCTCATTTCATCCAGGGACACAGCGGCACTCCACAGACTTTGCAGCCGCCCCTGGGCTCCAGGCAGCTCGGCCTGAGTTTCTGAATTTCTCCCTTGACACTTTGCCATTTTTCCACCTTTTTTCTCATTTCATCCAGGGACACAGCGGCACTCCACAGACTTTACAGCCGCCCCTGGGCTCCAGGCAGCTCGGCCTGAGTTTCTGAATTTCTCCCTTGACACTTTGCCATTTTTTCACCTTTTTTCTCATTTCATCCAGGGACACAGCGG
>NW_026559919.1:0-5000 GCF_027744805.1 Dunckerocampus dactyliophorus | reverse complement strand
CCATGTGCACTTGCCCATTGAGGCCAACCCGCAGGCTGGAGGAGCCGTCCGCCCGAACACCGGCACCACGGCCGGCCGGCGGGGGCCCTCCAAAGGCGGGTCTGGTTTACCGCTAGGTCAGTGGGGGCTCAGGGGGTTGGGGTGCGTGCGAGCGCGGCCGGGTGGGGGGCAATGGCCCCCCGGGTGGCCGCGCCGGAGGTGTCACTCGCCTCCAGTGAGCACTCGGCTCCTCTCTGTCGGACACCCGGAGGTGAAGCGCGGGCCCTGCTACCGCGCCGGAGGTCCCACTGGCCTCCAATGAGCACACTCGGCTCCTCTTTGTCGGACACCCGGAGGTGAGGCGCGGGCCCCTCTTACCCGCGCCGGAGCCTCAGCTTGCCTTCCAGTGAGCTGGGCTCCTTTTTTATTTTCTTTGGAGTGGGCCACCCGGAGGTGGAGAGCGACCCGCAGACGAAGCACGGCCAGGGGCCGCCGGATGCCGCCCATGGCGGGCGCTCCCACTCCTCTGACACCTGCGAAGCAGCAAAGTGCTCCTTTTCGATTCCTTCCGCCACCCGGAGGTGGAGCGCGGACCCAGCCACCGCGCCGGAGCGAGCAGCAGCCTCGCTCCGAGTGTGCGCCCGCAGACGAAGCACGGCCAGAGGCCGCCGGATGCCGCCCATGGCGGGCGCACACACTTTTCTGACACCTACGAAGCACCCAAGTGCTGCTTTTTGGGATTCGCCACCCGGAGGTGGAGCGCGGACAAAGCCACCGCGCCTAGTGTGCACCCGCAGACGAAGCACGGCCAGAGGCCGCCGGATGCCGCCCATGGCGGGCGCACACACTCTTCTGACACCTTCGTAGCACCAAAGTGCTGCTTTTTGGGATTCGCCACCCGGAGGTGGAGCGCGGACAAAGCTACCGCGCCGGAGCGAGCAGGAGCCTCGCTCCGAGTGTGCACCCGCAGACGAAGCACGGCCAGAGGCCGCCGGATGCCGCCCATGGCGAGCGCACACACTTTGCGGACACCTCGGATTGGCCACCCGGAGGTGGAGAGCGACCCGCAGACGAAGCACGGCCAGGGGCCGCCGGATGCCGCCCATGGCGGGCGCTCTCGCTCCTCGGACAGCTCCATCGGCGCAGCATGGCGCTCGCGGTCGTCATTACCCGCTGGCGAGGCGCGGCCAGGGCCGCCAGGCGTCGCCTATCGCGTGCGCAAACTCCCAGCAAGCACCAACGTGCTCCTTTGGATGTTGTCATCCGGAGGTGATAGCGCGGCCCGGGCCGCCTGACGCGGCCCATCGCGGGCGCTCCTCGTCGGACACCTGCGTCACACAGCCTGGGTGCCAGCTGTGGAGTGACACTTGGAGAAAAAGAAGCACAAGTCACTCATATCAAAGTTCCCGTTCCCTTTTGTTTGTGTCACGCTTGGAAATGCTTGAGAGGTGACACTTTGTCAAAATTGCAGCTGGTGTCTCATCATCATCATCACCGCTGCTCATCAGCCTTCCTTGGATGCCTGCCATGCACGCGGCCCAACGGGGCACTCAGATGGGGTGGGCAGCCCGGACCGCCTTGCGCGGCCCAACACGGGCGCCCAGGGGGACGCGGAAACCCGTTTTAGAAAATAACCTCCAGGGGTTTTCCAAGAGCGGCACAGCCCCAGCTCACGTCCGTGTTTCAGTGCGTCAAAAGCGGATTCAAAAGTGTGCTTTTCTCGGTACTTCCCCTGGAGGTCAGTGTTTCTAAAAACTGGGTTTCCGAAATCGTGCTGGAGGTGTTTTGGTCAACCAGGAAAAATGGCATTTACGGGAGAGGGTAAAGTATACCCCCCCCCCCCCTCTCGGCTGATTTACCCTCTCCCGTAAACGCGTTTTTTCCTGGTCGACCAAAACACTCATTGACTCCCATTCATTTGACACTTTGTCATTTTTTCAGCACTTTTTTCGCGCATTGGGTACTCCGCCCATTCACTCCCATTCATTTGACACTTTGTCGTTTTTCCAGACCTTTTTTCACGCATTGGGTACTCCGCCCATTCACTCCCATTCATTTGACACTTTGTCGTTTTTTCAGCACTTTTTTCGCGCATTGGGTACTCCGCCCCATTCACTCCCATTCATTTCACACTTAGAAAAATCATCCGAGCGGCTCTCCACGCATTTTATAGCCGCTTTGGGGCTCCAGCCGCCTCGGCCTTCATTTCTGACTAGGCTCGTGTGGACTTTGTCGTTTTTTCAGCACTTTTTTCGCGCATTGGGTACTCCGCCCCATTCACTCCCATTCATTTCACACTTTGAAAAATCATCCGAGCGGCTCTCCACGCATTTTATAGCCGCTTTGGGGCTCCAGCCGCCTCGGCCTTCATTTCTGACTAGGCTCGTGTGGACTTTGTCGTTTTTTCAGCACTTTTTTCGCGCATTGGGTACTCCGCCCCATTCACTCCCATTCATTTGACACTTTGAAAAATCATCCGAGCGGCTCTCCACGCATTTTATAGCCGCTTTGGGGCTCCAGCCGCCTCGGACTGCATTTCTGACTAGGCTCGTGTGGACTTTGTCGTTTTTTCAGCACTTTTTTTACACATTGGGTACTCTGCCCCATTCACTCCCATTCATTTGACACTTTGAAAAATCATCCGAGCGGCTCTCCACGCGTTTTATAGCCGCTTTGGGGCTCCAGCCGCCTCGGACTGCATTTCTGACTAGGCTCGTGTGGACTTTGTCGTTTTTTCAGCACTTTTTTTACACATTGGGTACTCTGCCCCATTCACTCCCATTCATTTGACACTTTGAAAAATCATCCGAGCGGCTCTCCACGCGTTTTATAGCCGCTTTCAGACTCCTGCCGCCTCGCCTGCACTTCCGCCTCGGTCCGTTAGGATTTAGGCCTTTTTTCAGCACTTTTTCTCCGTTCCTCCGGGGCGACAGCGGCTCTCCACGCATTTTATAGCCGTTTTCAGACTCCTGCCGCCTCGCCTGCACTTCCGCCTCGGTCCGTTAGGATTTAGGCCTTTTTTCAGCACTTTTTCTCCGTTCCTCCGGGGCGACAGCGGCTCTCCACGCATTTTATAGCCGTTTTCAGACTCCTGCCGCCTCGCCTGCACTTCCGCCTCGGTCCGTTAGGATTTAGGCCTTTTTTCAGCACTTTTTCTCCGTTCCTCCGGGGCGACAGCGGCTCTCCACGCATTTTATAGCCGTTTTCAGACTCCTGCCGCCTCGCCTGCACTTCCGCCTCGGTCCGTTAGGATTTAGGCCTTTTTTCAGCACTTTTTCTCCGTTTCTCCGGGGCGACAGCGGCTCTCCACGCATTTTATAGCCGTTTTCAGACTCCTGCCGCCTCGCCTGCACTTCCGCCTAGGTCCGTTAGGATTTAGGCCTTTTTTCAGCACTTTTTCTCCGTTTCTCCGGGGCGACAGCGGCTCTCCACGCTTTTTATAGCGGTTTTCAGACTCCTGCCGCCTCGCCTGCACTTCCGCCTCGGTCCGTTAGGACGTGGGCCTTTTTTCAGCACTTTTTCTCCGTTCCTCCGGGGCGACAGCGGCTCTCCACGCTTTTTATAGCCGCTTTGGGGCTCCAGCCGCCTCGGCCTGCATTTCTGACTAGGCTCGTGTGGACTTTTTCAGCACTTTTTTTGTGCATTGGGTACTCTCGCCCATTGACTCCCATTCATTTGACACTTTGTCATATTTTCAGCACTTTTTTGGCGCATTGGGTACTCTCGCCCATTGCCTCCCATTCATTTGACACTTTGTCATATTTTCAGCACTTTTTTGGCGCATTGGGTACTCTCGCCCATTGACTTCAATGCATTTACTGCAACTCCTGCCTGTGTCCGCCAGAGGGCGTCTGGCTTAACAGCGGCTCTCCACGCTATTTCTATCCGCTTTGAGGCTCCAGGCAGCTCGGCCTGGGTTTCTGAATTTCTCCCTTGACACTTTGTTACTTTTTCACCTTTTTTCTCATTTCATCCAGGGACACAGCGGCTCTCCACAGACTTTCCCGCGGCCCCTGGGCTCCAGGACCCTAGGCATGGGTTTCTGAATTTCTCCCTTGACACTTTGCCATTTTTTCACCTTTTTCTTCATTTCATCCAGGGACACAGCGGCTCTCCACAGACTTTCCCGCGGCCCCTGGGCTCCAGGCAGCTCGGCCTGAGTTTCTGAATTTCTCCCTTGACACTTTGCCATTTTTTCACCTTTTTTCTCATTTCATCCAGGGACACAGCGGCACTCCACAGACTTTACAGCCGCCCCTGGGCTCCAGGCAGCTCGGCATGGGTTTCTGCCTAGCTCCCTTGACACTTTGCCATTTTTTCACCTTTTTTCTCATTTCATCCAGGGCAACAGCGGCTCTCACAGACTTTAGAACCGCCCCTGGGCTCCAGGACCCTAGGCATGGGTTTCTGCCTAGCTCCCTTGACACTTTGCCATTTTTTCACCTTTTTTCTCATTTCATCCAGGGACACAGCGGCTCTCCACAGACTTTCCCGCGGCCCCTGGGCTCCAGGACCCTAGGCATGGGTTTCTGCCTAGCTCCCTTGACACTTTGTTACTTTTTCACCCTTTTTCTCATTTCATCCAGGGACACAGCGGCTCTCCACAGACTTTGCATCCGCCCCTGGGCTCCAGGCAGCTCGGCCTGAGTTTCTGAATTTCTCCCTTGACACTTTGCCATTTTTTCACCTTTTTCTCATTTCATCCAGGGACACAGCGGCTCTCCACAGACTTTCCCGCGGCCCCTGGGCTCCAGGCAGCTCGGCCTGAGTTTCTGAATTTCTCCCTTGACACTTTGCCATTTTTCCACCCTTTTTCTCATTTCATCCAGGGACACAGCGGCTCTCCACAGACTTTACAGCCGCCCCTGGGCTCCAGGACCCTAGGCATGGGTTTCTGAATTTCTCCCTTGACACTTTGCCATTTTTTCACCTTTTTTCTCATTTCATCCAGGGACACAGCGGCACTCCACAGACTTTGCAGCCGCCCCTGGGCTCCAGGCAGCTCGGCCTGAGTTTCTGAA
>NW_026559918.1:0-45011 GCF_027744805.1 Dunckerocampus dactyliophorus | reverse complement strand
CACCGAATAGAGTGCATTTATGAACATTGCCCACAACTGCCCAACAATGAACCACATGTGCACCAAACCACCTAAAAAGTACTTGAAACACCTTCTCAGGCCGAATGAGTCACTTTTTTTCATTTTGCCTGTAACTGCCCAGCAATACATCCCAGCAGCCCCAAACCACGTTTTCCATGCAGGGGGTAAGAAGCTACACCACATACATGAGATTTGAGCCTATAGCACCTTCTGCTGGCTTGCAGTGACTAAATCTAAGAGTTATTGCTTAAAAACGCCTTTCACACCGAATAGAGTGCATTTATGAACATTGCCCACAACTGCCCAACAATGAACCACATGTGCACCAAACCACCTAAAAAGTACTTGAAACACCTTCTCAGGCCGAATGAGTCACTTTTTTTCATTTTGCCTGTAACTGCCCAGCAATACATCCCAGCAGCCCCAAACCACGTTTTCCATGCAGGGGGTAAGAAGCTACACCACATACATGAGATTTGAGCCTATAGCACCTTCTGCTGGCTTGCAGTGACTAAATCTAAGAGTTATTGCTTAAAAACGCCTTTCACACCGAATAGAGTGCATTTATGAACATTGCCCACAACTGCCCAACAATGAACCACATGTGCACCAAACCACCTAAAAAGTACTTGAAACACCTTCTCAGGCCGAATGAGTCACTTTTTTTCATTTTGCCTGTAACTGCCCAGCAATACATCCCAGCAGCCCCAAACCACGTTTTCCATGCAGGGGGTAAGAAGCTACACCACATACATGAGATTTGAGCCTATAGCACCTTCTGCTGGCTTGCAGTGACTAAATCTAAGAGTTATTGCTTAAAAACGCCTTTCACACCGAATAGAGTGCATTTATGAACATTGCCCACAACTGCCCAACAATGAACCACATGTGCACCAAACCACCTAAAAAGTACTTGAAACACCTTCTCAGGCCGAATGAGTCACTTTTTTTCATTTTGCCTGTAACTGCCCAGCAATACATCCCAGCAGCCCCAAACCACGTTTTCCATGCAGGGGGTAAGAAGCTACACCACATACATGAGATTTGAGCCTATAGCACCTTCTGCTGGCTTGCAGTGACTAAATCTAAGAGTTATTGCTTAAAAACGCCTTTCACACCGAATAGAGTGCATTTATGAACATTGCCCACAACTGCCCAACAATGAACCACATGTGCACCAAACCACCTAAAAAGTACTTGAAACACCTTCTCAGGCCGAATGAGTCACTTTTTTTCATTTTGCCTGTAACTGCCCAGCAATACATCCCAGCAGCCCCAAACCACGTTTTCCATGCAGGGGGTAAGAAGCTACACCACATACATGAGATTTGAGCCTATAGCACCTTCTGCTGGCTTGCAGTGACTAAATCTAAGAGTTATTGCTTAAAAACGCCTTTCACACCGAATAGAGTGCATTTATGAACATTGCCCACAACTGCCCAACAATGAACCACATGTGCACCAAACCACCTAAAAAGTACTTGAAACACCTTCTCAGGCCGAATGAGTCACTTTTTTTCATTTTGCCTGTAACTGCCCAGCAATACATCCCAGCAGCCCCAAACCACGTTTTCCATGCAGGGGGTAAGAAGCTACACCACATACATGAGAGTTGAGCCTATAGCACCTTCTGCTGGCTTGCAGTGACTAAATCTAAGAGTTATTGCTTAAAAACGCCTTTCACACCGAATAGAGTGCATTTATGAACATTGCCCACAACTGCCCAACAATGAACCACATGTGCACCAAACCACCTAAAAAGTACTTGAAACACCTTCTCAGGCCGAATGAGTCACTTTTTTTTCATTTTGCCTGTAACTGCCCAGCAATACATCCCAGCAGCCCCAAACCACGTTTTCCATGCAGGGGGTAAGAAGCTACACCACATACATGAGAGTTGAGCCTATAGCACCTTCTGCTGGCTTGCAGTGACTAAATCTAAGAGTTATTGCTTAAAAACGCCTTTCACACCGAATAGAGTGCATTTATGAACATTGCCCACAACTGCCCAACAATGAACCACATGTGCACCAAACCACCTAAAAAGTACTTGAAACACCTTCTCAGGCCGAATGAGTCACTTTTTTTCATTTTGCCTGTAACTGCCCAGCAATACATCCCAGCAGCCCCAAACCACGTTTTCCATGCAGGGGGTAAGAAGCTACACCACATACATGAGAGTTGAGCCTATAGCACCTTCTGCTGGCTTGCAGTGACTAAATCTAAGAGTTATTGCTTAAAAACGCCTTTCACACCGAATAGAGTGCATTTATGAACATTGCCCACAACTGCCCAACAATGAACCACATGTGCACCAAACCACCTAAAAAGTACTTGAAACACCTTCTCAGGCCGAATGAGTCACTTTTTTTCATTTTGCCTGTAACTGCCCAGCAATACATCCCAGCAGCCCCAAACCACGTTTTCCATGCAGGGGGTAAGAAGCTACACCACATACATGAGATTTGAGCCTATAGCACCTTCTGCTGGCTTGCAGTGACTAAATCTAAGAGTTATTGCTTAAAAACGCCTTTCACACCGAATAGAGTGCATTTATGAACATTGCCCACAACTGCCCAACAATGAACCACATGTGCACCAAACCACCTAAAAAGTACTTGAAACACCTTCTCAGGCCGAATGAGTCACTTTTTTTCATTTTGCCTGTAACTGCCCAGCAATACATCCCAGCAGCCCCAAACCACGTTTTCCATGCAGGGGGTAAGAAGCTACACCACATACATGAGATTTGAGCCTATAGCACCTTCTGCTGGCTTGCAGTGACTAAATCTAAGAGTTATTGCTTAAAAACGCCTTTCACACCGAATAGAGTGCATTTATGAACATTGCCCACAACTGCCCAACAATGAACCACATGTGCACCAAACCACCTAAAAAGTACTTGAAACACCTTCTCAGGCCGAATGAGTCACTTTTTTTCATTTTGCCTGTAACTGCCCAGCAATACATCCCAGCAGCCCCAAACCACGTTTTCCATGCAGGGGGTAAGAAGCTACACCACATACATGAGATTTGAGCCTATAGCACCTTCTGCTGGCTTGCAGTGACTAAATCTAAGAGTTATTGCTTAAAAACGCCTTTCACACCGAATAGAGTGCATTTATGAACATTGCCCACAACTGCCCAACAATGAACCACATGTGCACCAAACCACCTAAAAAGTACTTGAAACACCTTCTCAGGCCGAATGAGTCACTTTTTTTCATTTTGCCTGTAACTGCCCAGCAATACATCCCAGCAGCCCCAAACCACGTTTTCCATGCAGGGGGTAAGAAGCTACACCACATACATGAGATTTGAGCCTATAGCACCTTCTGCTGGCTTGCAGTGACTAAATCTAAGAGTTATTGCTTAAAAACGCCTTTCACACCGAATAGAGTGCATTTATGAACATTGCCCACAACTGCCCAACAATGAACCACATGTGCACCAAACCACCTAAAAAGTACTTGAAACACCTTCTCAGGCCGAATGAGTCACTTTTTTTCATTTTGCCTGTAACTGCCCAGCAATACATCCCAGCAGCCCCAAACCACGTTTTCCATGCAGGGGGTAAGAAGCTACACCACATACATGAGATTTGAGCCTATAGCACCTTCTGCTGGCTTGCAGTGACTAAATCTAAGAGTTATTGCTTAAAAACGCCTTTCACACCGAATAGAGTGCATTTATGAACATTGCCCACAACTGCCCAACAATGAACCACATGTGCACCAAACCACCTAAAAAGTACTTGAAACACCTTCTCAGGCCGAATGAGTCACTTTTTTTCATTTTGCCTGTAACTGCCCAGCAATACATCCCAGCAGCCCCAAACCACGTTTTCCATGCAGGGGGTAAGAAGCTACACCACATACATGAGAGTTGAGCCTATAGCACCTTCTGCTGGCTTGCAGTGACTAAATCTAAGAGTTATTGCTTAAAAACGCCTTTCACACCGAATAGAGTGCATTTATGAACATTGCCCACAACTGCCCAACAATGAACCACATGTGCACCAAACCACCTAAAAAGTACTTGAAACACCTTCTCAGGCCGAATGAGTCACTTTTTTTCATTTTGCCTGTAACTGCCCAGCAATACATCCCAGCAGCCCCAAACCACGTTTTCCATGCAGGGGGTAAGAAGCTACACCACATACATGAGAGTTGAGCCTATAGCACCTTCTGCTGGCTTGCAGTGACTAAATCTAAGAGTTATTGCTTAAAAACGCCTTTCACACCGAATAGAGTGCATTTATGAACATTGCCCACAACTGCCCAACAATGAACCACATGTGCACCAAACCACCTAAAAAGTACTTGAAACACCTTCTCAGGCCGAATGAGTCACTTTTTTTCATTTTGCCTGTAACTGCCCAGCAATACATCCCAGCAGCCCCAAACCACGTTTTCCATGCAGGGGGTAAGAAGCTACACCACATACATGAGAGTTGAGCCTATAGCACCTTCTGCTGGCTTGCAGTGACTAAATCTAAGAGTTATTGCTTAAAAACGCCTTTCACACCGAATAGAGTGCATTTATGAACATTGCCCACAACTGCCCAACAATGAACCACATGTGCACCAAACCACCTAAAAAGTACTTGAAACACCTTCTCAGGCCGAATGAGTCACTTTTTTTCATTTTGCCTGTAACTGCCCAGCAATACATCCCAGCAGCCCCAAACCACGTTTTCCATGCAGGGGGTAAGAAGCTACACCACATACATGAGAGTTGAGCCTATAGCACCTTCTGCTGGCTTGCAGTGACTAAATCTAAGAGTTATTGCTTAAAAACGCCTTTCACACCGAATAGAGTGCATTTATGAACATTGCCCACAACTGCCCAACAATGAACCACATGTGCACCAAACCACCTAAAAAGTACTTGAAACACCTTCTCAGGCCGAATGAGTCACTTTTTTTCATTTTGCCTGTAACTGCCCAGCAATACATCCCAGCAGCCCCAAACCACGTTTTCCATGCAGGGGGTAAGAAGCTACACCACATACATGAGATTTGAGCCTATAGCACCTTCTGCTGGCTTGCAGTGACTAAATCTAAGAGTTATTGCTTAAAAACGCCTTTCACACCGAATAGAGTGCATTTATGAACATTGCCCACAACTGCCCAACAATGAACCACATGTGCACCAAACCACCTAAAAAGTACTTGAAACACCTTCTCAGGCCGAATGAGTCACTTTTTTTCATTTTGCCTGTAACTGCCCAGCAATACATCCCAGCAGCCCCAAACCACGTTTTCCATGCAGGGGGTAAGAAGCTACACCACATACATGAGATTTGAGCCTATAGCACCTTCTGCTGGCTTGCAGTGACTAAATCTAAGAGTTATTGCTTAAAAACGCCTTTCACACCGAATAGAGTGCATTTATGAACATTGCCCACAACTGCCCAACAATGAACCACATGTGCACCAAACCACCTAAAAAGTACTTGAAACACCTTCTCAGGCCGAATGAGTCACTTTTTTTCATTTTGCCTGTAACTGCCCAGCAATACATCCCAGCAGCCCCAAACCACGTTTTCCATGCAGGGGGTAAGAAGCTACACCACATACATGAGATTTGAGCCTATAGCACCTTCTGCTGGCTTGCAGTGACTAAATCTAAGAGTTATTGCTTAAAAACGCCTTTCACACCGAATAGAGTGCATTTATGAACATTGCCCACAACTGCCCAACAATGAACCACATGTGCACCAAACCACCTAAAAAGTACTTGAAACACCTTCTCAGGCCGAATGAGTCACTTTTTTTCATTTTGCCTGTAACTGCCCAGCAATACATCCCAGCAGCCCCAAACCACGTTTTCCATGCAGGGGGTAAGAAGCTACACCACATACATGAGATTTGAGCCTATAGCACCTTCTGCTGGCTTGCAGTGACTAAATCTAAGAGTTATTGCTTAAAAACGCCTTTCACACCGAATAGAGTGCCTTTATGAACATTGCCCACAACTGCCCAACAATGAACCACATGTGCACCAAACCACCTAAAAAGTACTTGAAACACCTTCTCAGGCCGAATGAGTCACTTTTTTTCATTTTGCCTGTAACTGCCCAGCAATACATCCCAGCAGCCCCAAACCACGTTTTCCATGCAGGGGGTAAGAAGCTACACCACATACATGAGATTTGAGCCTATAGCACCTTCTGCTGGCTTGCAGTGACTAAATCTAAGAGTTATTGCTTAAAAACGCCTTTCACACCGAATAGAGTGCATTTATGAACATTGCCCACAACTGCCCAACAATGAACCACATGTGCACCAAACCACCTAAAAAGTACTTGAAACACCTTCTCAGGCCGAATGAGTCACTTTTTTTCATTTTGCCTGTAACTGCCCAGCAATACATCCCAGCAGCCCCAAACCACGTTTTCCATGCAGGGGGTAAGAAGCTACACCACATACATGAGATTTGAGCCTATAGCACCTTCTGCTGGCTTGCAGTGACTAAATCTAAGAGTTATTGCTTAAAAACGCCTTTCACACCGAATAGAGTGCATTTATGAACATTGCCCACAACTGCCCAACAATGAACCACATGTGCACCAAACCACCTAAAAAGTACTTGAAACACCTTCTCAGGCCGAATGAGTCACTTTTTTTCATTTTGCCTGTAACTGCCCAGCAATACATCCCAGCAGCCCCAAACCACGTTTTCCATGCAGGGGGTAAGAAGCTACACCACATACATGAGAGTTGAGCCTATAGCACCTTCTGCTGGCTTGCAGTGACTAAATCTAAGAGTTATTGCTTAAAAACGCCTTTCACACCGAATAGAGTGCATTTATGAACATTGCCCACAACTGCCCAACAATGAACCACATGTGCACCAAACCACCTAAAAAGTACTTGAAACACCTTCTCAGGCCGAATGAGTCACTTTTTTTCATTTTGCCTGTAACTGCCCAGCAATACATCCCAGCAGCCCCAAACCACGTTTTCCATGCAGGGGGTAAGAAGCTACACCACATACATGAGATTTGAGCCTATAGCACCTTCTGCTGGCTTGCAGTGACTAAATCTAAGAGTTATTGCTTAAAAACGCCTTTCACACCGAATAGAGTGCATTTATGAACATTGCCCACAACTGCCCAACAATGAACCACATGTGCACCAAACCACCTAAAAAGTACTTGAAACACCTTCTCAGGCCGAATGAGTCACTTTTTTTCATTTTGCCTGTAACTGCCCAGCAATACATCCCAGCAGCCCCAAACCACGTTTTCCATGCAGGGGGTAAGAAGCTACACCACATACATGAGATTTGAGCCTATAGCACCTTCTGCTGGCTTGCAGTGACTAAATCTAAGAGTTATTGCTTAAAAACGCCTTTCACACCGAATAGAGTGCATTTATGAACATTGCCCACAACTGCCCAACAATGAACCACATGTGCACCAAACCACCTAAAAAGTACTTGAAACACCTTCTCAGGCCGAATGAGTCACTTTTTTTCATTTTGCCTGTAACTGCCCAGCAATACATCCAGCAGCCCCAAACCACGTTTTCCATGCAGGGGGTAAGAAGCTACACCACATACATGAGAGTTGAGCCTATAGCACCTTCTGCTGGCTTGCAGTGACTAAATCTAAGAGTTATTGCTTAAAAACGCCTTTCACACCGAATAGAGTGCATTTATGAACATTGCCCACAACTGCCCAACAATGAACCACATGTGCACCAAACCACCTAAAAAGTACTTGAAACACCTTCTCAGGCCGAATGAGTCACTTTTTTTCATTTTGCCTGTAACTGCCCAGCAATACATCCCAGCAGCCCCAAACCACGTTTTCCATGCAGGGGGTAAGAAGCTACACCACATACATGAGAGTTGAGCCTATAGCACCTTCTGCTGGCTTGCAGTGACTAAATCTAAGAGTTATTGCTTAAAAACGCCTTTCACACCGAATAGAGTGCATTTATGAACATTGCCCACAACTGCCCAACAATGAACCACATGTGCACCAAACCACCTAAAAAGTACTTGAAACACCTTCTCAGGCCGAATGAGTCACTTTTTTTCATTTTGCCTGTAACTGCCCAGCAATACATCCCAGCAGCCCCAAACCACGTTTTCCATGCAGGGGGTAAGAAGCTACACCACATACATGAGATTTGAGCCTATAGCACCTTCTGCTGGCTTGCAGTGACTAAATCTAAGAGTTATTGCTTAAAAACGCCTTTCACACCGAATAGAGTGCATTTATGAACATTGCCCACAACTGCCCAACAATGAACCACATGTGCACCAAACCACCTAAAAAGTACTTGAAACACCTTCTCAGGCCGAATGAGTCACTTTTTTTCATTTTGCCTGTAACTGCCCAGCAATACATCCCAGCAGCCCCAAACCACGTTTTCCATGCAGGGGGTAAGAAGCTACACCACATACATGAGATTTGAGCCTATAGCACCTTCTGCTGGCTTGCAGTGACTAAATCTAAGAGTTATTGCTTAAAAACGCCTTTCACACCGAATAGAGTGCATTTATGAACATTGCCCACAACTGCCCAACAATGAACCACATGTGCACCAAACCACCTAAAAAGTACTTGAAACACCTTCTCAGGCCGAATGAGTCACTTTTTTTCATTTTGCCTGTAACTGCCCAGCAATACATCCCAGCAGCCCCAAACCACGTTTTCCATGCAGGGGGTAAGAAGCTACACCACATACATGAGATTTGAGCCTATAGCACCTTCTGCTGGCTTGCAGTGACTAAATCTAAGAGTTATTGCTTAAAAACGCCTTTCACACCGAATAGAGTGCATTTATGAACATTGCCCACAACTGCCCAACAATGAACCACATGTGCACCAAACCACCTAAAAAGTACTTGAAACACCTTCTCAGGCCGAATGAGTCACTTTTTTTCATTTTGCCTGTAACTGCCCAGCAATACATCCCAGCAGCCCCAAACCACGTTTTCCATGCAGGGGGTAAGAAGCTACACCACATACATGAGATTTGAGCCTATAGCACCTTCTGCTGGCTTGCAGTGACTAAATCTAAGAGTTATTGCTTAAAAACGCCTTTCACACCGAATAGAGTGCATTTATGAACATTGCCCACAACTGCCCAACAATGAACCACATGTGCACCAAACCACCTAAAAAGTACTTGAAACACCTTCTCAGGCCGAATGAGTCACTTTTTTTCATTTTGCCTGTAACTGCCCAGCAATACATCCCAGCAGCCCCAAACCACGTTTTCCATGCAGGGGGTAAGAAGCTACACCACATACATGAGATTTGAGCCTATAGCACCTTCTGCTGGCTTGCAGTGACTAAATCTAAGAGTTATTGCTTAAAAACGCCTTTCACACCGAATAGAGTGCATTTATGAACATTGCCCACAACTGCCCAACAATGAACCACATGTGCACCAAACCACCTAAAAAGTACTTGAAACACCTTCTCAGGCCGAATGAGTCACTTTTTTTCATTTTGCCTGTAACTGCCCAGCAATACATCCCAGCAGCCCCAAACCACGTTTTCCATGCAGGGGGTAAGAAGCTACACCACATACATGAGATTTGAGCCTATAGCACCTTCTGCTGGCTTGCAGTGACTAAATCTAAGAGTTATTGCTTAAAAACGCCTTTCACACCGAATAGAGTGCATTTATGAACATTGCCCACAACTGCCCAACAATGAACCACATGTGCACCAAACCACCTAAAAAGTACTTGAAACACCTTCTCAGGCCGAATGAGTCACTTTTTTTCATTTTGCCTGTAACTGCCCAGCAATACATCCCAGCAGCCCCAAACCACGTTTTCCATGCAGGGGGTAAGAAGCTACACCACATACATGAGAGTTGAGCCTATAGCACCTTCTGCTGGCTTGCAGTGACTAAATCTAAGAGTTATTGCTTAAAAACGCCTTTCACACCGAATAGAGTGCATTTATGAACATTGCCCACAACTGCCCAACAATGAACCACATGTGCACCAAACCACCTAAAAAGTACTTGAAACACCTTCTCAGGCCGAATGAGTCACTTTTTTTCATTTTGCCTGTAACTGCCCAGCAATACATCCCAGCAGCCCCAAACCACGTTTTCCATGCAGGGGGTAAGAAGCTACACCACATACATGAGAGTTGAGCCTATAGCACCTTCTGCTGGCTTGCAGTGACTAAATCTAAGAGTTATTGCTTAAAAACGCCTTTCACACCGAATAGAGTGCATTTATGAACATTGCCCACAACTGCCCAACAATGAACCACATGTGCACCAAACCACCTAAAAAGTACTTGAAACACCTTCTCAGGCCGAATGAGTCACTTTTTTTCATTTTGCCTGTAACTGCCCAGCAATACATCCCAGCAGCCCCAAACCACGTTTTCCATGCAGGGGGTAAGAAGCTACACCACATACATGAGAGTTGAGCCTATAGCACCTTCTGCTGGCTTGCAGTGACTAAATCTAAGAGTTATTGCTTAAAAACGCCTTTCACACCGAATAGAGTGCATTTATGAACATTGCCCACAACTGCCCAACAATGAACCACATGTGCACCAAACCACCTAAAAAGTACTTGAAACACCTTCTCAGGCCGAATGAGTCACTTTTTTTCATTTTGCCTGTAACTGCCCAGCAATACATCCCAGCAGCCCCAAACCACGTTTTCCATGCAGGGGGTAAGAAGCTACACCACATACATGAGATTTGAGCCTATAGCACCTTCTGCTGGCTTGCAGTGACTAAATCTAAGAGTTATTGCTTAAAAACGCCTTTCACACCGAATAGAGTGCATTTATGAACATTGCCCACAACTGCCCAACAATGAACCACATGTGCACCAAACCACCTAAAAAGTACTTGAAACACCTTCTCAGGCCGAATGAGTCACTTTTTTTCATTTTGCCTGTAACTGCCCAGCAATACATCCCAGCAGCCCCAAACCACGTTTTCCATGCAGGGGGTAAGAAGCTACACCACATACATGAGATTTGAGCCTATAGCACCTTCTGCTGGCTTGCAGTGACTAAATCTAAGAGTTATTGCTTAAAAACGCCTTTCACACCGAATAGAGTGCATTTATGAACATTGCCCACAACTGCCCAACAATGAACCACATGTGCACCAAACCACCTAAAAAGTACTTGAAACACCTTCTCAGGCCGAATGAGTCACTTTTTTTCATTTTGCCTGTAACTGCCCAGCAATACATCCCAGCAGCCCCAAACCACGTTTTCCATGCAGGGGGTAAGAAGCTACACCACATACATGAGATTTGAGCCTATAGCACCTTCTGCTGGCTTGCAGTGACTAAATCTAAGAGTTATTGCTTAAAAACGCCTTTCACACCGAATAGAGTGCATTTATGAACATTGCCCACAACTGCCCAACAATGAACCACATGTGCACCAAACCACCTAAAAAGTACTTGAAACACCTTCTCAGGCCGAATGAGTCACTTTTTTTCATTTTGCCTGTAACTGCCCAGCAATACATCCCAGCAGCCCCAAACCACGTTTTCCATGCAGGGGGTAAGAAGCTACACCACATACATGAGATTTGAGCCTATAGCACCTTCTGCTGGCTTGCAGTGACTAAATCTAAGAGTTATTGCTTAAAAACGCCTTTCACACCGAATAGAGTGCCTTTATGAACATTGCCCACAACTGCCCAACAATGAACCACATGTGCACCAAACCACCTAAAAAGTACTTGAAACACCTTCTCAGGCCGAATGAGTCACTTTTTTTCATTTTGCCTGTAACTGCCCAGCAATACATCCCAGCAGCCCCAAACCACGTTTTCCATGCAGGGGGTAAGAAGCTACACCACATACATGAGATTTGAGCCTATAGCACCTTCTGCTGGCTTGCAGTGACTAAATCTAAGAGTTATTGCTTAAAAACGCCTTTCACACCGAATAGAGTGCATTTATGAACATTGCCCACAACTGCCCAACAATGAACCACATGTGCACCAAACCACCTAAAAAGTACTTGAAACACCTTCTCAGGCCGAATGAGTCACTTTTTTTCATTTTGCCTGTAACTGCCCAGCAATACATCCCAGCAGCCCCAAACCACGTTTTCCATGCAGGGGGTAAGAAGCTACACCACATACATGAGATTTGAGCCTATAGCACCTTCTGCTGGCTTGCAGTGACTAAATCTAAGAGTTATTGCTTAAAAACGCCTTTCACACCGAATAGAGTGCATTTATGAACATTGCCCACAACTGCCCAACAATGAACCACATGTGCACCAAACCACCTAAAAAGTACTTGAAACACCTTCTCAGGCCGAATGAGTCACTTTTTTTCATTTTGCCTGTAACTGCCCAGCAATACATCCCAGCAGCCCCAAACCACGTTTTCCATGCAGGGGGTAAGAAGCTACACCACATACATGAGAGTTGAGCCTATAGCACCTTCTGCTGGCTTGCAGTGACTAAATCTAAGAGTTATTGCTTAAAAACGCCTTTCACACCGAATAGAGTGCATTTATGAACATTGCCCACAACTGCCCAACAATGAACCACATGTGCACCAAACCACCTAAAAAGTACTTGAAACACCTTCTCAGGCCGAATGAGTCACTTTTTTTCATTTTGCCTGTAACTGCCCAGCAATACATCCCAGCAGCCCCAAACCACGTTTTCCATGCAGGGGGTAAGAAGCTACACCACATACATGAGATTTGAGCCTATAGCACCTTCTGCTGGCTTGCAGTGACTAAATCTAAGAGTTATTGCTTAAAAACGCCTTTCACACCGAATAGAGTGCATTTATGAACATTGCCCACAACTGCCCAACAATGAACCACATGTGCACCAAACCACCTAAAAAGTACTTGAAACACCTTCTCAGGCCGAATGAGTCACTTTTTTTCATTTTGCCTGTAACTGCCCAGCAATACATCCCAGCAGCCCCAAACCACGTTTTCCATGCAGGGGGTAAGAAGCTACACCACATACATGAGATTTGAGCCTATAGCACCTTCTGCTGGCTTGCAGTGACTAAATCTAAGAGTTATTGCTTAAAAACGCCTTTCACACCGAATAGAGTGCATTTATGAACATTGCCCACAACTGCCCAACAATGAACCACATGTGCACCAAACCACCTAAAAAGTACTTGAAACACCTTCTCAGGCCGAATGAGTCACTTTTTTTCATTTTGCCTGTAACTGCCCAGCAATACATCCCAGCAGCCCCAAACCACGTTTTCCATGCAGGGGGTAAGAAGCTACACCACATACATGAGATTTGAGCCTATAGCACCTTCTGCTGGCTTGCAGTGACTAAATCTAAGAGTTATTGCTTAAAAACGCCTTTCACACCGAATAGAGTGCATTTATGAACATTGCCCACAACTGCCCAACAATGAACCACATGTGCACCAAACCACCTAAAAAGTACTTGAAACACCTTCTCAGGCCGAATGAGTCACTTTTTTTCATTTTGCCTGTAACTGCCCAGCAATACATCCCAGCAGCCCCAAACCACGTTTTCCATGCAGGGGGTAAGAAGCTACACCACATACATGAGAGTTGAGCCTATAGCACCTTCTGCTGGCTTGCAGTGACTAAATCTAAGAGTTATTGCTTAAAAACGCCTTTCACACCGAATAGAGTGCATTTATGAACATTGCCCACAACTGCCCAACAATGAACCACATGTGCACCAAACCACCTAAAAAGTACTTGAAACACCTTCTCAGGCCGAATGAGTCACTTTTTTTCATTTTGCCTGTAACTGCCCAGCAATACATCCCAGCAGCCCCAAACCACGTTTTCCATGCAGGGGGTAAGAAGCTACACCACATACATGAGAGTTGAGCCTATAGCACCTTCTGCTGGCTTGCAGTGACTAAATCTAAGAGTTATTGCTTAAAAACGCCTTTCACACCGAATAGAGTGCATTTATGAACATTGCCCACAACTGCCCAACAATGAACCACATGTGCACCAAACCACCTAAAAAGTACTTGAAACACCTTCTCAGGCCGAATGAGTCACTTTTTTTCATTTTGCCTGTAACTGCCCAGCAATACATCCCAGCAGCCCCAAACCACGTTTTCCATGCAGGGGGTAAGAAGCTACACCACATACATGAGATTTGAGCCTATAGCACCTTCTGCTGGCTTGCAGTGACTAAATCTAAGAGTTATTGCTTAAAAACGCCTTTCACACCGAATAGAGTGCATTTATGAACATTGCCCACAACTGCCCAACAATGAACCACATGTGCACCAAACCACCTAAAAAGTACTTGAAACACCTTCTCAGGCCGAATGAGTCACTTTTTTTCATTTTGCCTGTAACTGCCCAGCAATACATCCCAGCAGCCCCAAACCACGTTTTCCATGCAGGGGGTAAGAAGCTACACCACATACATGAGAGTTGAGCCTATAGCACCTTCTGCTGGCTTGCAGTGACTAAATCTAAGAGTTATTGCTTAAAAACGCCTTTCACACCGAATAGAGTGCATTTATGAACATTGCCCACAACTGCCCAACAATGAACCACATGTGCACCAAACCACCTAAAAAGTACTTGAAACACCTTCTCAGGCCGAATGAGTCACTTTTTTTCATTTTGCCTGTAACTGCCCAGCAATACATCCCAGCAGCCCCAAACCACGTTTTCCATGCAGGGGGTAAGAAGCTACACCACATACATGAGATTTGAGCCTATAGCACCTTCTGCTGGCTTGCAGCTGACTAAATCTAAGAGTTATTGCTTAAAAACGCCTTTCACACCGAATAGAGTGCATTTATGAACATTGCCCACAACTGCCCAACAATGAACCACATGTGCACCAAACCACCTAAAAAGTACTTGAAACACCTTCTCAGGCCGAATGAGTCACTTTTTTTCATTTTGCCTGTAACTGCCCAGCAATACATCCCAGCAGCCCCAAACCACGTTTTCCATGCAGGGGGTAAGAAGCTACACCACATACATGAGATTTGAGCCTATAGCACCTTCTGCTGGCTTGCAGTGACTAAATCTAAGAGTTATTGCTTAAAAACGCCTTTCACACCGAATAGAGTGCATTTATGAACATTGCCCACAACTGCCCAACAATGAACCACATGTGCACCAAACCACCTAAAAAGTACTTGAAACACCTTCTCAGGCCGAATGAGTCACTTTTTTTCATTTTGCCTGTAACTGCCCAGCAATACATCCCAGCAGCCCCAAACCACGTTTTCCATGCAGGGGGTAAGAAGCTACACCACATACATGAGATTTGAGCCTATAGCACCTTCTGCTGGCTTGCAGTGACTAAATCTAAGAGTTATTGCTTAAAAACGCCTTTCACACCGAATAGAGTGCATTTATGAACATTGCCCACAACTGCCCAACAATGAACCACATGTGCACCAAACCACCTAAAAAGTACTTGAAACACCTTCTCAGGCCGAATGAGTCACTTTTTTTCATTTTTGCCTGTGTAACTGCCCAGCAATACATCCCAGCAGCCCCAAACCACGTTTTCCATGCAGGGGGTAAGAAGCTACACCACATACATGAGATTTGAGCCTATAGCACCTTCTGCTGGCTTGCAGTGACTAAATCTAAGAGTTATTGCTTAAAAACGCCTTTCACACCGAATAGAGTGCATTTATGAACATTGCCCACAACTGCCCAACAATGAACCACATGTGCACCAAACCACCTAAAAAGTACTTGAAACACCTTCTCAGGCCGAATGAGTCACTTTTTTTCATTTTGCCTGTAACTGCCCAGCAATACATCCCAGCAGCCCCAAACCACGTTTTCCATGCAGGGGGTAAGAAGCTACACCACATACATGAGATTTGAGCCTATAGCACCTTCTGCTGGCTTGCAGTGACTAAATCTAAGAGTTATTGCTTAAAAACGCCTTTCACACCGAATAGAGTGCATTTATGAACATTGCCCACAACTGCCCAACAATGAACCACATGTGCACCAAACCACCTAAAAAGTACTTGAAACACCTTCTCAGGCCGAATGAGTCACTTTTTTTCATTTTGCCTGTAACTGCCCAGCAATACATCCCAGCAGCCCCAAACCACGTTTTCCATGCAGGGGGTAAGAAGCTACACCACATACATGAGAGTTGAGCCTATAGCACCTTCTGCTGGCTTGCAGTGACTAAATCTAAGAGTTATTGCTTAAAAACGCCTTTCACACCGAATAGAGTGCATTTATGAACATTGCCCACAACTGCCCAACAATGAACCACATGTGCACCAAACCACCTAAAAAGTACTTGAAACACCTTCTCAGGCCGAATGAGTCACTTTTTTTCATTTTGCCTGTAACTGCCCAGCAATACATCCCAGCAGCCCCAAACCACGTTTTCCATGCAGGGGGTAAGAAGCTACACCACATACATGAGAGTTGAGCCTATAGCACCTTCTGCTGGCTTGCAGTGACTAAATCTAAGAGTTATTGCTTAAAAACGCCTTTCACACCGAATAGAGTGCATTTATGAACATTGCCCACAACTGCCCAACAATGAACCACATGTGCACCAAACCACCTAAAAAGTACTTGAAACACCTTCTCAGGCCGAATGAGTCACTTTTTTTCATTTTGCCTGTAACTGCCCAGCAATACATCCCAGCAGCCCCAAACCACGTTTTCCATGCAGGGGGTAAGAAGCTACACCACATACATGAGAGTTGAGCCTATAGCACCTTCTGCTGGCTTGCAGTGACTAAATCTAAGAGTTATTGCTTAAAAACGCCTTTCACACCGAATAGAGTGCATTTATGAACATTGCCCACAACTGCCCAACAATGAACCACATGTGCACCAAACCACCTAAAAAGTACTTGAAACACCTTCTCAGGCCGAATGAGTCACTTTTTTTCATTTTGCCTGTAACTGCCCAGCAATACATCCCAGCAGCCCCAAACCACGTTTTCCATGCAGGGGGTAAGAAGCTACACCACATACATGAGAGTTGAGCCTATAGCACCTTCTGCTGGCTTGCAGTGACTAAATCTAAGAGTTATTGCTTAAAAACGCCTTTCACACCGAATAGAGTGCATTTATGAACATTGCCCACAACTGCCCAACAATGAACCACATGTGCACCAAACCACCTAAAAAGTACTTGAAACACCTTCTCAGGCCGAATGAGTCACTTTTTTTCATTTTGCCTGTAACTGCCCAGCAATACATCCCAGCAGCCCCAAACCACGTTTTCCATGCAGGGGGTAAGAAGCTACACCACATACATGAGATTTGAGCCTATAGCACCTTCTGCTGGCTTGCAGTGACTAAATCTAAGAGTTATTGCTTAAAAACGCCTTTCACACCGAATAGAGTGCATTTATGAACATTGCCCACAACTGCCCAACAATGAACCACATGTGCACCAAACCACCTAAAAAGTACTTGAAACACCTTCTCAGGCCGAATGAGTCACTTTTTTTCATTTTGCCTGTAACTGCCCAGCAATACATCCCAGCAGCCCCAAACCACGTTTTCCATGCAGGGGTAAGAAGCTACACCACATACATGAGATTTGAGCCTATAGCACCTTCTGCTGGCTTGCAGTGACTAAATCTAAGAGTTATTGCTTAAAAACGCCTTTCACACCGAATAGAGTGCATTTATGAACATTGCCCACAACTGCCCAACAATGAACCACATGTGCACCAAACCACCTAAAAAGTACTTGAAACACCTTCTCAGGCCGAATGAGTCACTTTTTTTCATTTTGCCTGTAACTGCCCAGCAATACATCCCAGCAGCCCCAAACCACGTTTTCCATGCAGGGGGTAAGAAGCTACACCACATACATGAGATTTGAGCCTATAGCACCTTCTGCTGGCTTGCAGTGACTAAATCTAAGAGTTATTGCTTAAAAACGCCTTTCACACCGAATAGAGTGCATTTATGAACATTGCCCACAACTGCCCAACAATGAACCACATGTGCACCAAACCACCTAAAAAGTACTTGAAACACCTTCTCAGGCCGAATGAGTCACTTTTTTTCATTTTGCCTGTAACTGCCCAGCAATACATCCCAGCAGCCCCAAACCACGTTTTCCATGCAGGGGGTAAGAAGCTACACCACATACATGAGATTTGAGCCTATAGCACCTTCTGCTGGCTTGCAGTGACTAAATCTAAGAGTTATTGCTTAAAAACGCCTTTCACACCGAATAGAGTGCATTTATGAACATTGCCCACAACTGCCCAACAATGAACCACATGTGCACCAAACCACCTAAAAAGTACTTGAAACACCTTCTCAGGCCGAATGAGTCACTTTTTTTCATTTTGCCTGTAACTGCCCAGCAATACATCCCAGCAGCCCCAAACCACGTTTTCCATGCAGGGGGTAAGAAGCTACACCACATACATGAGATTTGAGCCTATAGCACCTTCTGCTGGCTTGCAGTGACTAAATCTAAGAGTTATTGCTTAAAAACGCCTTTCACACCGAATAGAGTGCATTTATGAACATTGCCCACAACTGCCCAACAATGAACCACATGTGCACCAAACCACCTAAAAAGTACTTGAAACACCTTCTCAGGCCGAATGAGTCACTTTTTTTCATTTTGCCTGTAACTGCCCAGCAATACATCCCAGCAGCCCCAAACCACGTTTTCCATGCAGGGGGTAAGAAGCTACACCACATACATGAGATTTGAGCCTATAGCACCTTCTGCTGGCTTGCAGTGACTAAATCTAAGAGTTATTGCTTAAAAACGCCTTTCACACCGAATAGAGTGCATTTATGAACATTGCCCACAACTGCCCAACAATGAACCACATGTGCACCAAACCACCTAAAAAGTACTTGAAACACCTTCTCAGGCCGAATGAGTCACTTTTTTTCATTTTGCCTGTAACTGCCCAGCAATACATCCCAGCAGCCCCAAACCACGTTTTCCATGCAGGGGGTAAGAAGCTACACCACATACATGAGATTTGAGCCTATAGCACCTTCTGCTGGCTTGCAGTGACTAAATCTAAGAGTTATTGCTTAAAAACGCCTTTCACACCGAATAGAGTGCATTTATGAACATTGCCCACAACTGCCCAACAATGAACCACATGTGCACCAAACCACCTAAAAAGTACTTGAAACACCTTCTCAGGCCGAATGAGTCACTTTTTTTCATTTTGCCTGTAACTGCCCAGCAATACATCCCAGCAGCCCCAAACCACGTTTTCCATGCAGGGGGTAAGAAGCTACACCACATACATGAGATTTGAGCCTATAGCACCTTCTGCTGGCTTGCAGTGACTAAATCTAAGAGTTATTGCTTAAAAACGCCTTTCACACCGAATAGAGTGCATTTATGAACATTGCCCACAACTGCCCAACAATGAACCACATGTGCACCAAACCACCTAAAAAGTACTTGAAACACCTTCTCAGGCCGAATGAGTCACTTTTTTTCATTTTGCCTGTAACTGCCCAGCAATACATCCCAGCAGCCCCAAACCACGTTTTCCATGCAGGGGGTAAGAAGCTACACCACATACGTGAGAGTTGAGCCTATAGCACCTTCTGCTGGCTTGCAGTGACTAAATCTAAGAGTTATTGCTTAAAAACGCCTTTCACACCGAATAGAGTGCATTTATGAACATTGCCCACAACTGCCCAACAATGAACCACATGTGCACCAAACCACCTAAAAAGTACTTGAAACACCTTCTCAGGCCGAATGAGTCACTTTTTTTCATTTTGCCTGTAACTGCCCAGCAATACATCCCAGCAGCCCCAAACCACGTTTTCCATGCAGGGGGTAAGAAGCTACACCACATACATGAGAGTTGAGCCTATAGCACCTTCTGCTGGCTTGCAGTGACTAAATCTAAGAGTTATTGCTTAAAAACGCCTTTCACACCGAATAGAGTGCATTTATGAACATTGCCCACAACTGCCCAACAATGAACCACATGTGCACCAAACCACCTAAAAAGTACTTGAAACACCTTCTCAGGCCGAATGAGTCACTTTTTTTCATTTTGCCTGTAACTGCCCAGCAATACATCCCAGCAGCCCCAAACCACGTTTTCCATGCAGGGGGTAAGAAGCTACACCACATACATGAGAGTTGAGCCTATAGCACCTTCTGCTGGCTTGCAGTGACTAAATCTAAGAGTTATTGCTTAAAAACGCCTTTCACACCGAATAGAGTGCATTTATGAACATTGCCCACAACTGCCCAACAATGAACCACATGTGCACCAAACCACCTAAAAAGTACTTGAAACACCTTCTCAGGCCGAATGAGTCACTTTTTTTCATTTTGCCTGTAACTGCCCAGCAATACATCCCAGCAGCCCCAAACCACGTTTTCCATGCAGGGGGTAAGAAGCTACACCACATACGTGAGATTTGAGCCTATAGCACCTTCTGCTGGCTTGCAGTGACTAAATCTAAGAGTTATTGCTTAAAAACGCCTTTCACACCGAATAGAGTGCATTTATGAACATTGCCCACAACTGCCCAACAATGAACCACATGTGCACCAAACCACCTAAAAAGTACTTGAAACACCTTCTCAGGCCGAATGAGTCACTTTTTTTCATTTTGCCTGTAACTGCCCAGCAATACATCCCAGCAGCCCCAAACCACGTTTTCCATGCAGGGGGTAAGAAGCTACACCACATACATGAGATTTGAGCCTATAGCACCTTCTGCTGGCTTGCAGTGACTAAATCTAAGAGTTATTGCTTAAAAACGCCTTTCACACCGAATAGAGTGCATTTATGAACATTGCCCACAACTGCCCAACAATGAACCACATGTGCACCAAACCACCTAAAAAGTACTTGAAACACCTTCTCAGGCCGAATGAGTCACTTTTTTTCATTTTGCCTGTAACTGCCCAGCAATACATCCCAGCAGCCCCAAACCACGTTTTCCATGCAGGGGGTAAGAAGCTACACCACATACATGAGATTTGAGCCTATAGCACCTTCTGCTGGCTTGCAGTGACTAAATCTAAGAGTTATTGCTTAAAAACGCCTTTCACACCGAATAGAGTGCATTTATGAACATTGCCCACAACTGCCCAACAATGAACCACATGTGCACCAAACCACCTAAAAAGTACTTGAAACACCTTCTCAGGCCGAATGAGTCACTTTTTTTCATTTTGCCTGTAACTGCCCAGCAATACATCCCAGCAGCCCCAAACCACGTTTTCCATGCAGGGGGTAAGAAGCTACACCACATACATGAGATTTGAGCCTATAGCACCTTCTGCTGGCTTGCAGTGACTAAATCTAAGAGTTATTGCTTAAAAACGCCTTTCACACCGAATAGAGTGCATTTATGAACATTGCCCACAACTGCCCAACAATGAACCACATGTGCACCAAACCACCTAAAAAGTACTTGAAACACCTTCTCAGGCCGAATGAGTCACTTTTTTTCATTTTGCCTGTAACTGCCCAGCAATACATCCCAGCAGCCCCAAACCACGTTTTCCATGCAGGGGGTAAGAAGCTACACCACATACATGAGATTTGAGCCTATAGCACCTTCTGCTGGCTTGCAGTGACTAAATCTAAGAGTTATTGCTTAAAAACGCCTTTCACACCGAATAGAGTGCATTTATGAACATTGCCCACAACTGCCCAACAATGAACCACATGTGCACCAAACCACCTAAAAAGTACTTGAAACACCTTCTCAGGCCGAATGAGTCACTTTTTTTCATTTTGCCTGTAACTGCCCAGCAATACATCCCAGCAGCCCCAAACCACGTTTTCCATGCAGGGGGTAAGAAGCTACACCACATACGTGAGATTTGAGCCTATAGCACCTTCTGCTGGCTTGCAGTGACTAAATCTAAGAGTTATTGCTTAAAAACGCCTTTCACACCGAATAGAGTGCATTTATGAACATTGCCCACAACTGCCCAACAATGAACCACATGTGCACCAAACCACCTAAAAAGTACTTGAAACACCTTCTCAGGCCGAATGAGTCACTTTTTTTCATTTTGCCTGTAACTGCCCAGCAATACATCCCAGCAGCCCCAAACCACGTTTTCCATGCAGGGGGTAAGAAGCTACACCACATACATGAGAGTTGAGCCTATAGCACCTTCTGCTGGCTTGCAGTGACTAAATCTAAGAGTTATTGCTTAAAAACGCCTTTCACACCGAATAGAGTGCATTTATGAACATTGCCCACAACTGCCCAACAATGAACCACATGTGCACCAAACCACCTAAAAAGTACTTGAAACACCTTCTCAGGCCGAATGAGTCACTTTTTTTCATTTTGCCTGTAACTGCCCAGCAATACATCCCAGCAGCCCCAAACCACGTTTTCCATGCAGGGGGTAAGAAGCTACACCACATACATGAGAGTTGAGCCTATAGCACCTTCTGCTGGCTTGCAGTGACTAAATCTAAGAGTTATTGCTTAAAAACGCCTTTCACACCGAATAGAGTGCATTTATGAACATTGCCCACAACTGCCCAACAATGAACCACATGTGCACCAAACCACCTAAAAAGTACTTGAAACACCTTCTCAGGCCGAATGAGTCACTTTTTTTCATTTTGCCTGTAACTGCCCAGCAATACATCCCAGCAGCCCCAAACCACGTTTTCCATGCAGGGGGTAAGAAGCTACACCACATACATGAGAGTTGAGCCTATAGCACCTTCTGCTGGCTTGCAGTGACTAAATCTAAGAGTTATTGCTTAAAAACGCCTTTCACACCGAATAGAGTGCATTTATGAACATTGCCCACAACTGCCCAACAATGAACCACATGTGCACCAAACCACCTAAAAAGTACTTGAAACACCTTCTCAGGCCGAATGAGTCACTTTTTTTCATTTTGCCTGTAACTGCCCAGCAATACATCCCAGCAGCCCCAAACCACGTTTTCCATGCAGGGGGTAAGAAGCTACACCACATACATGAGATTTGAGCCTATAGCACCTTCTGCTGGCTTGCAGTGACTAAATCTAAGAGTTATTGCTTAAAAACGCCTTTCACACCGAATAGAGTGCATTTATGAACATTGCCCACAACTGCCCAACAATGAACCACATGTGCACCAAACCACCTAAAAAGTACTTGAAACACCTTCTCAGGCCGAATGAGTCACTTTTTTTCATTTTGCCTGTAACTGCCCAGCAATACATCCCAGCAGCCCCAAACCACGTTTTCCATGCAGGGGGTAAGAAGCTACACCACATACATGAGATTTGAGCCTATAGCACCTTCTGCTGGCTTGCAGTGACTAAATCTAAGAGTTATTGCTTAAAAACGCCTTTCACACCGAATAGAGTGCATTTATGAACATTGCCCACAACTGCCCAACAATGAACCACATGTGCACCAAACCACCTAAAAAGTACTTGAAACACCTTCTCAGGCCGAATGAGTCACTGTTTTTCATTTTGCCTGTAACTGCCCAGCAATACATCCCAGCAGCCCCAAACCACGTTTTCCATGCAGGGGGTAAGAAGCTACACCACATACATGAGATTTGAGCCTATAGCACCTTCTGCTGGCTTGCAGTGACTAAATCTAAGAGTTATTGCTTAAAAACGCCTTTCACACCGAATAGAGTGCATTTATGAACATTGCCCACAACTGCCCAACAATGAACCACATGTGCACCAAACCACCTAAAAAGTACTTGAAACACCTTCTCAGGCCGAATGAGTCACTTTTTTTCATTTTGCCTGTAACTGCCCAGCAATACATCCCAGCAGCCCCAAACCACGTTTTCCATGCAGGGGGTAAGAAGCTACACCACATACATGAGATTTGAGCCTATAGCACCTTCTGCTGGCTTGCAGTGACTAAATCTAAGAGTTATTGCTTAAAAACGCCTTTCACACCGAATAGAGTGCATTTATGAACATTGCCCACAACTGCCCAACAATGAACCACATGTGCACCAAACCACCTAAAAAGTACTTGAAACACCTTCTCAGGCCGAATGAGTCACTTTTTTTCATTTTGCCTGTAACTGCCCAGCAATACATCCCAGCAGCCCCAAACCACGTTTTCCATGCAGGGGGTAAGAAGCTACACCACATACATGAGATTTGAGCCTATAGCACCTTCTGCTGGCTTGCAGTGACTAAATCTAAGAGTTATTGCTTAAAAACGCCTTTCACACCGAATAGAGTGCATTTATGAACATTGCCCACAACTGCCCAACAATGAACCACATGTGCACCAAACCACCTAAAAAGTACTTGAAACACCTTCTCAGGCCGAATGAGTCACTTTTTTTCATTTTGCCTGTAACTGCCCAGCAATACATCCCAGCAGCCCCAAACCACGTTTTCCATGCAGGGGGTAAGAAGCTACACCACATACATGAGATTTGAGCCTATAGCACCTTCTGCTGGCTTGCAGTGACTAAATCTAAGAGTTATTGCTTAAAAACGCCTTTCACACCGAATAGAGTGCATTTATGAACATTGCCCACAACTGCCCAACAATGAACCACATGTGCACCAAACCACCTAAAAAGTACTTGAAACACCTTCTCAGGCCGAATGAGTCACTTTTTTTCATTTTGCCTGTAACTGCCCAGCAATACATCCCAGCAGCCCCAAACCACGTTTTCCATGCAGGGGGTAAGAAGCTACACCACATACATGAGATTTGAGCCTATAGCACCTTCTGCTGGCTTGCAGTGACTAAATCTAAGAGTTATTGCTTAAAAACGCCTTTCACACCGAATAGAGTGCATTTATGAACATTGCCCACAACTGCCCAACAATGAACCACATGTGCACCAAACCACCTAAAAAGTACTTGAAACACCTTCTCAGGCCGAATGAGTCACTTTTTTTCATTTTGCCTGTAACTGCCCAGCAATACATCCCAGCAGCCCCAAACCACGTTTTCCATGCAGGGGGTAAGAAGCTACACCACATACATGAGAGTTGAGCCTATAGCACCTTCTGCTGGCTTGCAGTGACTAAATCTAAGAGTTATTGCTTAAAAACGCCTTTCACACCGAATAGAGTGCATTTATGAACATTGCCCACAACTGCCCAACAATGAACCACATGTGCACCAAACCACCTAAAAAGTACTTGAAACACCTTCTCAGGCCGAATGAGTCACTTTTTTTCATTTTGCCTGTAACTGCCCAGCAATACATCCCAGCAGCCCCAAACCACGTTTTCCATGCAGGGGGTAAGAAGCTACACCACATACATGAGAGTTGAGCCTATAGCACCTTCTGCTGGCTTGCAGTGACTAAATCTAAGAGTTATTGCTTAAAAACGCCTTTCACACCGAATAGAGTGCATTTATGAACATTGCCCACAACTGCCCAACAATGAACCACATGTGCACCAAACCACCTAAAAAGTACTTGAAACACCTTCTCAGGCCGAATGAGTCACTTTTTTTCATTTTGCCTGTAACTGCCCAGCAATACATCCCAGCAGCCCCAAACCACGTTTTCCATGCAGGGGGTAAGAAGCTACACCACATACATGAGATTTGAGCCTATAGCACCTTCTGCTGGCTTGCAGTGACTAAATCTAAGAGTTATTGCTTAAAAACGCCTTTCACACCGAATAGAGTGCATTTATGAACATTGCCCACAACTGCCCAACAATGAACCACATGTGCACCAAACCACCTAAAAAGTACTTGAAACACCTTCTCAGGCCGAATGAGTCACTTTTTTTCATTTTGCCTGTAACTGCCCAGCAATACATCCCAGCAGCCCCAAACCACGTTTTCCATGCAGGGGGTAAGAAGCTACACCACATACATGAGATTTGAGCCTATAGCACCTTCTGCTGGCTTGCAGTGACTAAATCTAAGAGTTATTGCTTAAAAACGCCTTTCACACCGAATAGAGTGCATTTATGAACATTGCCCACAACTGCCCAACAATGAACCACATGTGCACCAAACCACCTAAAAAGTACTTGAAACACCTTCTCAGGCCGAATGAGTCACTTTTTTTCATTTTGCCTGTAACTGCCCAGCAATACATCCCAGCAGCCCCAAACCACGTTTTCCATGCAGGGGGTAAGAAGCTACACCACATACGTGAGATTTGAGCCTATAGCACCTTCTGCTGGCTTGCAGTGACTAAATCTAAGAGTTATTGCTTAAAAACGCCTTTCACACCGAATAGAGTGCATTTATGAACATTGCCCACAACTGCCCAACAATGAACCACATGTGCACCAAACCACCTAAAAAAGTACTTGAAACACCTTCTCAGCCGAATGAGTCACTTTTTTTCATTTTGCCTGTAACTGCCCAGCAATACATCCCAGCAGCCCCAAACCACGTTTTCCATGCAGGGGGTAAGAAGCTACACCACATACATGAGATTTGAGCCTATAGCACCTTCTGCTGGCTTGCAGTGACTAAATCTAAGAGTTATTGCTTAAAAACGCCTTTCACACCGAATAGAGTGCATTTATGAACATTGCCCACAACTGCCCAACAATGAACCACATGTGCACCAAACCACCTAAAAAGTACTTGAAACACCTTCTCAGGCCGAATGAGTCACTTTTTTTCATTTTGCCTGTAACTGCCCAGCAATACATCCCAGCAGCCCCAAACCACGTTTTCCATGCAGGGGTAAGAAGCTACACCACATACATGAGATTTGAGCCTATAGCACCTTCTGCTGGCTTGCAGTGACTAAATCTAAGAGTTATTGCTTAAAAACGCCTTTCACACCGAATAGAGTGCATTTATGAACATTGCCCACAACTGCCCAACAATGAACCACATGTGCACCAAACCACCTAAAAAGTACTTGAAACACCTTCTCAGGCCGAATGAGTCACTTTTTTTCATTTTGCCTGTAACTGCCCAGCAATACATCCCAGCAGCCCCAAACCACGTTTTCCATGCAGGGGGTAAGAAGCTACACCACATACATGAGATTTGAGCCTATAGCACCTTCTGCTGGCTTGCAGTGACTAAATCTAAGAGTTATTGCTTAAAAACGCCTTTCACACCGAATAGAGTGCATTTATGAACATTGCCCACAACTGCCCAACAATGAACCACATGTGCACCAAACCACCTAAAAAGTACTTGAAACACCTTCTCAGGCCGAATGAGTCACTTTTTTTCATTTTGCCTGTAACTGCCCAGCAATACATCCCAGCAGCCCCAAACCACGTTTTCCATGCAGGGGGTAAGAAGCTACACCACATACATGAGATTTGAGCCTATAGCACCTTCTGCTGGCTTGCAGTGACTAAATCTAAGAGTTATTGCTTAAAAACGCCTTTCACACCGAATAGAGTGCATTTATGAACATTGCCCACAACTGCCCAACAATGAACCACATGTGCACCAAACCACCTAAAAAGTACTTGAAACACCTTCTCAGGCCGAATGAGTCACTTTTTTTCATTTTGCCTGTAACTGCCCAGCAATACATCCCAGCAGCCCCAAACCACGTTTTCCATGCAGGGGGTAAGAAGCTACACCACATACGTGAGATTTGAGCCTATAGCACCTTCTGCTGGCTTGCAGTGACTAAATCTAAGAGTTATTGCTTAAAAACGCCTTTCACACCGAATAGAGTGCATTTATGAACATTGCCCACAACTGCCCAACAATGAACCACATGTGCACCAAACCACCTAAAAAGTACTTGAAACACCTTCTCAGGCCGAATGAGTCACTTTTTTTCATTTTGCCTGTAACTGCCCAGCAATACATCCCAGCAGCCCCAAACCACGTTTTCCATGCAGGGGGTAAGAAGCTACACCACATACATGAGATTTGAGCCTATAGCACCTTCTGCTGGCTTGCAGTGACTAAATCTAAGAGTTATTGCTTAAAAACGCCTTTCACACCGAATAGAGTGCATTTATGAACATTGCCCACAACTGCCCAACAATGAACCACATGTGCACCAAACCACCTAAAAAGTACTTGAAACACCTTCTCAGGCCGAATGAGTCACTTTTTTTCATTTTGCCTGTAACTGCCCAGCAATACATCCCAGCAGCCCCAAACCACGTTTTCCATGCAGGGGGTAAGAAGCTACACCACATACATGAGATTTGAGCCTATAGCACCTTCTGCTGGCTTGCAGTGACTAAATCTAAGAGTTATTGCTTAAAAACGCCTTTCACACCGAATAGAGTGCATTTATGAACATTGCCCACAACTGCCCAACAATGAACCACATGTGCACCAAACCACCTAAAAAGTACTTGAAACACCTTCTCAGGCCGAATGAGTCACTTTTTTTCATTTTGCCTGTAACTGCCCAGCAATACATCCCAGCAGCCCCAAACCACGTTTTCCATGCAGGGGGTAAGAAGCTACACCACATACATGAGATTTGAGCCTATAGCACCTTCTGCTGGCTTGCAGTGACTAAATCTAAGAGTTATTGCTTAAAAACGCCTTTCACACCGAATAGAGTGCATTTATGAACATTGCCCACAACTGCCCAACAATGAACCACATGTGCACCAAACCACCTAAAAAGTACTTGAAACACCTTCTCAGGCCGAATGAGTCACTTTTTTTCATTTTGCCTGTAACTGCCCAGCAATACATCCCAGCAGCCCCAAACCACGTTTTCCATGCAGGGGGTAAGAAGCTACACCACATACATGAGATTTGAGCCTATAGCACCTTCTGCTGGCTTGCAGTGACTAAATCTAAGAGTTATTGCTTAAAAACGCCTTTCACACCGAATAGAGTGCATTTATGAACATTGCCCACAACTGCCCAACAATGAACCACATGTGCACCAAACCACCTAAAAAGTACTTGAAACACCTTCTCAGGCCGAATGAGTCACTTTTTTTCATTTTGCCTGTAACTGCCCAGCAATACATCCCAGCAGCCCCAAACCACGTTTTCCATGCAGGGGGTAAGAAGCTACACCACATACATGAGATTTGAGCCTATAGCACCTTCTGCTGGCTTGCAGTGACTAAATCTAAGAGTTATTGCTTAAAAACGCCTTTCACACCGAATAGAGTGCATTTATGAACATTGCCCACAACTGCCCAACAATGAACCACATGTGCACCAAACCACCTAAAAAGTACTTGAAACACCTTCTCAGGCCGAATGAGTCACTTTTTTTCATTTTGCCTGTAACTGCCCAGCAATACATCCCAGCAGCCCCAAACCACGTTTTCCATGCAGGGGGTAAGAAGCTACACCACATACATGAGATTTGAGCCTATAGCACCTTCTGCTGGCTTGCAGTGACTAAATCTAAGAGTTATTGCTTAAAAACGCCTTTCACACCGAATAGAGTGCATTTATGAACATTGCCCACAACTGCCCAACAATGAACCACATGTGCACCAAACCACCTAAAAAGTACTTGAAACACCTTCTCAGGCCGAATGAGTCACTTTTTTTCATTTTGCCTGTAACTGCCCAGCAATACATCCCAGCAGCCCCAAACCACGTTTTCCATGCAGGGGGTAAGAAGCTACACCACATACATGAGATTTGAGCCTATAGCACCTTCTGCTGGCTTGCAGTGACTAAATCTAAGAGTTATTGCTTAAAAACGCCTTTCACACCGAATAGAGTGCATTTATGAACATTGCCCACAACTGCCCAACAATGAACCACATGTGCACCAAACCACCTAAAAAGTACTTGAAACACCTTCTCAGGCCGAATGAGTCACTTTTTTTCATTTTGCCTGTAACTGCCCAGCAATACATCCCAGCAGCCCCAAACCACGTTTTCCATGCAGGGGGTAAGAAGCTACACCACATACATGAGATTTGAGCCTATAGCACCTTCTGCTGGCTTGCAGTGACTAAATCTAAGAGTTATTGCTTAAAAACGCCTTTCACACCGAATAGAGTGCCTTTATGAACATTGCCCACAACTGCCCAACAATGAACCACATGTGCACCAAACCACCTAAAAAGTACTTGAAACACCTTCTCAGGCCGAATGAGTCACTTTTTTTCATTTTGCCTGTAACTGCCCAGCAATACATCCCAGCAGCCCCAAACCACGTTTTCCATGCAGGGGGTAAGAAGCTACACCACATACATGAGATTTGAGCCTATAGCACCTTCTGCTGGCTTGCAGTGACTAAATCTAAGAGTTATTGCTTAAAAACGCCTTTCACACCGAATAGAGTGCATTTATGAACATTGCCCACAACTGCCCAACAATGAACCACATGTGCACCAAACCACCTAAAAAGTACTTGAAACACCTTCTCAGGCCGAATGAGTCACTTTTTTTCATTTTGCCTGTAACTGCCCAGCAATACATCCCAGCAGCCCCAAACCACGTTTTCCATGCAGGGGGTAAGAAGCTACACCACATACATGAGATTTGAGCCTATAGCACCTTCTGCTGGCTTGCAGTGACTAAATCTAAGAGTTATTGCTTAAAAACGCCTTTCACACCGAATAGAGTGCATTTATGAACATTGCCCACAACTGCCCAACAATGAACCACATGTGCACCAAACCACCTAAAAAGTACTTGAAACACCTTCTCAGGCCGAATGAGTCACTTTTTTTCATTTTGCCTGTAACTGCCCAGCAATACATCCCAGCAGCCCCAAACCACGTTTTCCATGCAGGGGGTAAGAAGCTACACCACATACATGAGAGTTGAGCCTATAGCACCTTCTGCTGGCTTGCAGTGACTAAATCTAAGAGTTATTGCTTAAAAACGCCTTTCACACCGAATAGAGTGCATTTATGAACATTGCCCACAACTGCCCAACAATGAACCACATGTGCACCAAACCACCTAAAAAGTACTTGAAACACCTTCTCAGGCCGAATGAGTCACTTTTTTTCATTTTGCCTGTAACTGCCCAGCAATACATCCCAGCAGCCCCAAACCACGTTTTCCATGCAGGGGGTAAGAAGCTACACCACATACATGAGAGTTGAGCCTATAGCACCTTCTGCTGGCTTGCAGTGACTAAATCTAAGAGTTATTGCTTAAAAACGCCTTTCACACCGAATAGAGTGCATTTATGAACATTGCCCACAACTGCCCAACAATGAACCACATGTGCACCAAACCACCTAAAAAGTACTTGAAACACCTTCTCAGGCCGAATGAGTCACTTTTTTTCATTTTGCCTGTAACTGCCCAGCAATACATCCCAGCAGCCCCAAACCACGTTTTCCATGCAGGGGGTAAGAAGCTACACCACATACATGAGATTTGAGCCTATAGCACCTTCTGCTGGCTTGCAGTGACTAAATCTAAGAGTTATTGCTTAAAAACGCCTTTCACACCGAATAGAGTGCATTTATGAACATTGCCCACAACTGCCCAACAATGAACCACATGTGCACCAAACCACCTAAAAAGTACTTGAAACACCTTCTCAGGCCGAATGAGTCACTTTTTTTCATTTTGCCTGTAACTGCCCAGCAATACATCCCAGCAGCCCCAAACCACGTTTTCCATGCAGGGGGTAAGAAGCTACACCACATACATGAGATTTGAGCCTATAGCACCTTCTGCTGGCTTGCAGTGACTAAATCTAAGAGTTATTGCTTAAAAACGCCTTTCACACCGAATAGAGTGCATTTATGAACATTGCCCACAACTGCCCAACAATGAACCACATGTGCACCAAACCACCTAAAAAGTACTTGAAACACCTTCTCAGGCCGAATGAGTCACTTTTTTTCATTTTGCCTGTAACTGCCCAGCAATACATCCCAGCAGCCCCAAACCACGTTTTCCATGCAGGGGGTAAGAAGCTACACCACATACATGAGATTTGAGCCTATAGCACCTTCTGCTGGCTTGCAGTGACTAAATCTAAGAGTTATTGCTTAAAAACGCCTTTCACACCGAATAGAGTGCATTTATGAACATTGCCCACAACTGCCCAACAATGAACCACATGTGCACCAAACCACCTAAAAAGTACTTGAAACACCTTCTCAGGCCGAATGAGTCACTTTTTTTCATTTTGCCTGTAACTGCCCAGCAATACATCCCAGCAGCCCCAAACCACGTTTTCCATGCAGGGGGTAAGAAGCTACACCACATACATGAGATTTGAGCCTATAGCACCTTCTGCTGGCTTGCAGTGACTAAATCTAAGAGTTATTGCTTAAAAACGCCTTTCACACCGAATAGAGTGCATTTATGAACATTGCCCACAACTGCCCAACAATGAACCACATGTGCACCAAACCACCTAAAAAGTACTTGAAACACCTTCTCAGGCCGAATGAGTCACTTTTTTTCATTTTGCCTGTAACTGCCCAGCAATACATCCCAGCAGCCCCAAACCACGTTTTCCATGCAGGGGGTAAGAAGCTACACCACATACATGAGATTTGAGCCTATAGCACCTTCTGCTGGCTTGCAGTGACTAAATCTAAGAGTTATTGCTTAAAAACGCCTTTCACACCGAATAGAGTGCATTTATGAACATTGCCCACAACTGCCCAACAATGAACCACATGTGCACCAAACCACCTAAAAAGTACTTGAAACACCTTCTCAGGCCGAATGAGTCACTTTTTTTCATTTTGCCTGTAACTGCCCAGCAATACATCCCAGCAGCCCCAAACCACGTTTTCCATGCAGGGGGTAAGAAGCTACACCACATACATGAGAGTTGAGCCTATAGCACCTTCTGCTGGCTTGCAGTGACTAAATCTAAGAGTTATTGCTTAAAAACGCCTTTCACACCGAATAGAGTGCATTTATGAACATTGCCCACAACTGCCCAACAATGAACCACATGTGCACCAAACCACCTAAAAAGTACTTGAAACACCTTCTCAGGCCGAATGAGTCACTTTTTTTCATTTTGCCTGTAACTGCCCAGCAATACATCCCAGCAGCCCCAAACCACGTTTTCCATGCAGGGGGTAAGAAGCTACACCACATACATGAGATTTGAGCCTATAGCACCTTCTGCTGGCTTGCAGTGACTAAATCTAAGAGTTATTGCTTAAAAACGCCTTTCACACCGAATAGAGTGCATTTATGAACATTGCCCACAACTGCCCAACAATGAACCACATGTGCACCAAACCACCTAAAAAGTACTTGAAACACCTTCTCAGGCCGAATGAGTCACTTTTTTTCATTTTGCCTGTAACTGCCCAGCAATACATCCCAGCAGCCCCAAACCACGTTTTCCATGCAGGGGGTAAGAAGCTACACCACATACATGAGATTTGAGCCTATAGCACCTTCTGCTGGCTTGCAGTGACTAAATCTAAGAGTTATTGCTTAAAAACGCCTTTCACACCGAATAGAGTGCATTTATGAACATTGCCCACAACTGCCCAACAATGAACCACATGTGCACCAAACCACCTAAAAAGTACTTGAAACACCTTCTCAGGCCGAATGAGTCACTTTTTTCATTTTGCCTGTAACTGCCCAGCAATACATCCCAGCAGCCCCAAACCACGTTTTCCATGCAGGGGGTAAGAAGCTACACCACATACATGAGATTTGAGCCTATAGCACCTTCTGCTGGCTTGCAGTGACTAAATCTAAGAGTTATTGCTTAAAAACGCCTTTCACACCGAATAGAGTGCATTTATGAACATTGCCCACAACTGCCCAACAATGAACCACATGTGCACCAAACCACCTAAAAAGTACTTGAAACACCTTCTCAGGCCGAATGAGTCACTTTTTTTCATTTTGCCTGTAACTGCCCAGCAATACATCCCAGCAGCCCCAAACCACGTTTTCCATGCAGGGGGTAAGAAGCTACACCACATACATGAGATTTGAGCCTATAGCACCTTCTGCTGGCTTGCAGTGACTAAATCTAAGAGTTATTGCTTAAAAACGCCTTTCACACCGAATAGAGTGCATTTATGAACATTGCCCACAACTGCCCAACAATGAACCACATGTGCACCAAACCACCTAAAAAGTACTTGAAACACCTTCTCAGGCCGAATGAGTCACTTTTTTTCATTTTGCCTGTAACTGCCCAGCAATACATCCCAGCAGCCCCAAACCACGTTTTCCATGCAGGGGGTAAGAAGCTACACCACATACATGAGAGTTGAGCCTATAGCACCTTCTGCTGGCTTGCAGTGACTAAATCTAAGAGTTATTGCTTAAAAACGCCTTTCACACCGAATAGAGTGCATTTATGAACATTGCCCACAACTGCCCAACAATGAACCACATGTGCACCAAACCACCTAAAAAGTACTTGAAACACCTTCTCAGGCCGAATGAGTCACTTTTTTTCATTTTGCCTGTAACTGCCCAGCAATACATCCCAGCAGCCCCAAACCACGTTTTCCATGCAGGGGGTAAGAAGCTACACCACATACATGAGATTTGAGCCTATAGCACCTTCTGCTGGCTTGCAGTGACTAAATCTAAGAGTTATTGCTTAAAAACGCCTTTCACACCGAATAGAGTGCATTTATGAACATTGCCCACAACTGCCCAACAATGAACCACATGTGCACCAAACCACCTAAAAAGTACTTGAAACACCTTCTCAGGCCGAATGAGTCACTTTTTTTCATTTTGCCTGTAACTGCCCAGCAATACATCCCAGCAGCCCCAAACCACGTTTTCCATGCAGGGGGTAAGAAGCTACACCACATACATGAGATTTGAGCCTATAGCACCTTCTGCTGGCTTGCAGTGACTAAATCTAAGAGTTATTGCTTAAAAACGCCTTTCACACCGAATAGAGTGCATTTATGAACATTGCCCACAACTGCCCAACAATGAACCACATGTGCACCAAACCACCTAAAAAGTACTTGAAACACCTTCTCAGGCCGAATGAGTCACTTTTTTTCATTTTGCCTGTAACTGCCCAGCAATACATCCCCAGCAGCCCCAAACCACGTTTTCCATGCAGGGGGTAAGAAGCTACACCACATACATGAGATTGAGCCTATAGCACCTTCTGCTGGCTTGCAGTGACTAAATCTAAGAGTTATTGCTTAAAAACGCCTTTCACACCGAATAGAGTGCATTTATGAACATTGCCCACAACTGCCCAACAATGAACCACATGTGCACCAAACCACCTAAAAAGTACTTGAAACACCTTCTCAGGCCGAATGAGTCACTTTTTTTCATTTTGCCTGTAACTGCCCAGCAATACATCCCAGCAGCCCCAAACCACGTTTTCCATGCAGGGGGTAAGAAGCTACACCACATACATGAGATTTGAGCCTATAGCACCTTCTGCTGGCTTGCAGTGACTAAATCTAAGAGTTATTGCTTAAAAACGCCTTTCACACCGAATAGAGTGCATTTATGAACATTGCCCACAACTGCCCAACAATGAACCACATGTGCACCAAACCACCTAAAAAGTACTTGAAACACCTTCTCAGGCCGAATGAGTCACTTTTTTTCATTTTGCCTGTAACTGCCCAGCAATACATCCCAGCAGCCCCAAACCACGTTTTCCATGCAGGGGGTAAGAAGCTACACCACATACATGAGATTTGAGCCTATAGCACCTTCTGCTGGCTTGCAGTGACTAAATCTAAGAGTTATTGCTTAAAAACGCCTTTCACACCGAATAGAGTGCATTTATGAACATTGCCCACAACTGCCCAACAATGAACCACATGTGCACCAAACCACCTAAAAAGTACTTGAAACACCTTCTCAGGCCGAATGAGTCACTTTTTTTCATTTTGCCTGTAACTGCCCAGCAATACATCCCAGCAGCCCCAAACCACGTTTTCCATGCAGGGGGTAAGAAGCTACACCACATACATGAGATTTGAGCCTATAGCACCTTCTGCTGGCTTGCAGTGACTAAATCTAAGAGTTATTGCTTAAAAACGCCTTTCACACCGAATAGAGTGCATTTATGAACATTGCCCACAACTGCCCAACAATGAACCACATGTGCACCAAACCACCTAAAAAGTACTTGAAACACCTTCTCAGGCCGAATGAGTCACTTTTTTTCATTTTGCCTGTAACTGCCCAGCAATACATCCCAGCAGCCCCCAAACCACGTTTTCCATGCAGGGGGTAAGAAGCTACACCACATACATGAGAGTTGAGCCTATAGCACCTTCTGCTGGCTTGCAGTGACTAAATCTAAGAGTTATTGCTTAAAAACGCCTTTCACACCGAATAGAGTGCATTTATGAACATTGCCCACAACTGCCCAACAATGAACCACATGTGCACCAAACCACCTAAAAAGTACTTGAAACACCTTCTCAGGCCGAATGAGTCACTTTTTTTCATTTTGCCTGTAACTGCCCAGCAATACATCCAGCAGCCCCAAACCACGTTTTCCATGCAGGGGGTAAGAAGCTACACCACATACATGAGAGTTGAGCCTATAGCACCTTCTGCTGGCTTGCAGTGACTAAATCTAAGAGTTATTGCTTAAAAACGCCTTTCACACCGAATAGAGTGCATTTATGAACATTGCCCACAACTGCCCAACAATGAACCACATGTGCACCAAACCACCTAAAAAGTACTTGAAACACCTTCTCAGGCCGAATGAGTCACTTTTTTTCATTTTGCCTGTAACTGCCCAGCAATACATCCCAGCAGCCCCAAACCACGTTTTCCATGCAGGGGGTAAGAAGCTACACCACATACATGAGAGTTGAGCCTATAGCACCTTCTGCTGGCTTGCAGTGACTAAATCTAAGAGTTATTGCTTAAAAACGCCTTTCACACCGAATAGAGTGCATTTATGAACATTGCCCACAACTGCCCAACAATGAACCACATGTGCACCAAACCACCTAAAAAGTACTTGAAACACCTTCTCAGGCCGAATGAGTCACTTTTTTTCATTTTGCCTGTAACTGCCCAGCAATACATCCCAGCAGCCCCAAACCACGTTTTCCATGCAGGGGGTAAGAAGCTACACCACATACATGAGATTTGAGCCTATAGCACCTTCTGCTGGCTTGCAGTGACTAAATCTAAGAGTTATTGCTTAAAAACGCCTTTCACACCGAATAGAGTGCATTTATGAACATTGCCCACAACTGCCCAACAATGAACCACATGTGCACCAAACCACCTAAAAAGTACTTGAAACACCTTCTCAGGCCGAATGAGTCACTTTTTTTCATTTTGCCTGTAACTGCCCAGCAATACATCCCAGCAGCCCCAAACCACGTTTTCCATGCAGGGGGTAAGAAGCTACACCACATACATGAGATTTGAGCCTATAGCACCTTCTGCTGGCTTGCAGTGACTAAATCTAAGAGTTATTGCTTAAAAACGCCTTTCACACCGAATAGAGTGCATTTATGAACATTGCCCACAACTGCCCAACAATGAACCACATGTGCACCAAACCACCTAAAAAGTACTTGAAACACCTTCTCAGGCCGAATGAGTCACTTTTTTTCATTTTGCCTGTAACTGCCCAGCAATACATCCCAGCAGCCCCAAACCACGTTTTCCATGCAGGGGGTAAGAAGCTACACCACATACATGAGATTTGAGCCTATAGCACCTTCTGCTGGCTTGCAGTGACTAAATCTAAGAGTTATTGCTTAAAAACGCCTTTCACACCGAATAGAGTGCATTTATGAACATTGCCCACAACTGCCCAACAATGAACCACATGTGCACCAAACCACCTAAAAAGTACTTGAAACACCTTCTCAGGCCGAATGAGTCACTTTTTTTCATTTTGCCTGTAACTGCCCAGCAATACATCCCAGCAGCCCCAAACCACGTTTTCCATGCAGGGGGTAAGAAGCTACACCACATACATGAGATTTGAGCCTATAGCACCTTCTGCTGGCTTGCAGTGACTAAATCTAAGAGTTATTGCTTAAAAACGCCTTTCACACCGAATAGAGTGCATTTATGAACATTGCCCACAACTGCCCAACAATGAACCACATGTGCACCAAACCACCTAAAAAGTACTTGAAACACCTTCTCAGGCCGAATGAGTCACTTTTTTTCATTTTGCCTGTAACTGCCCAGCAATACATCCCAGCAGCCCCAAACCACGTTTTCCATGCAGGGGGTAAGAAGCTACACCACATACATGAGATTTGAGCCTATAGCACCTTCTGCTGGCTTGCAGTGACTAAATCTAAGAGTTATTGCTTAAAAACGCCTTTCACACCGAATAGAGTGCATTTATGAACATTGCCCACAACTGCCCAACAATGAACCACATGTGCACCAAACCACCTAAAAAGTACTTGAAACACCTTCTCAGGCCGAATGAGTCACTTTTTTTCATTTTGCCTGTAACTGCCCAGCAATACATCCCAGCAGCCCCAAACCACGTTTTCCATGCAGGGGGTAAGAAGCTACACCACATACATGAGATTTGAGCCTATAGCACCTTCTGCTGGCTTGCAGTGACTAAATCTAAGAGTTATTGCTTAAAAACGCTTTCACACCGAATAGAGTGCATTTATGAACATTGCCCACAACTGCCCAACAATGAACCACATGTGCACCAAACCACCTAAAAAGTACTTGAAACACCTTCTCAGGCCGAATGAGTCACTTTTTTTCATTTTGCCTGTAACTGCCCAGCAATACATCCCAGCAGCCCCAAACCACGTTTTCCATGCAGGGGGTAAGAAGCTACACCACATACATGAGATTTGAGCCTATAGCACCTTCTGCTGGCTTGCAGTGACTAAATCTAAGAGTTATTGCTTAAAAACGCCTTTCACACCGAATAGAGTGCATTTATGAACATTGCCCACAACTGCCCAACAATGAACCACATGTGCACCAAACCACCTAAAAAGTACTTGAAACACCTTCTCAGGCCGAATGAGTCACTTTTTTTCATTTTGCCTGTAACTGCCCAGCAATACATCCCAGCAGCCCAAACCACGTTTTCCATGCAGGGGGTAAGAAGCTACACCACATACATGAGAGTTGAGCCTATAGCACCTTCTGCTGGCTTGCAGTGACTAAATCTAAGAGTTATTGCTTAAAAACGCCTTTCACACCGAATAGAGTGCATTTATGAACATTGCCCACAACTGCCCAACAATGAACCACATGTGCACCAAACCACCTAAAAAGTACTTGAAACACCTTCTCAGGCCGAATGAGTCACTTTTTTCATTTGCCTGTAACTGCCCAGCAATACATCCCAGCAGCCCCAAACCACGTTTTCCATGCAGGGGGTAAGAAGCTACACCACATACATGAGATTTGAGCCTATAGCACCTTCTGCTGGCTTGCAGTGACTAAATCTAAGAGTTATTGCTTAAAAACGCCTTTCACACCGAATAGAGTGCATTTATGAACATTGCCCACAACTGCCCAACAATGAACCACATGTGCACCAAACCACCTAAAAAGTACTTGAAACACCTTCTCAGGCCGAATGAGTCACTTTTTTTCATTTTGCCTGTAACTGCCCAGCAATACATCCCAGCAGCCCCAAACCACGTTTTCCATGCAGGGGGTAAGAAGCTACACCACATACATGAGAGTTGAGCCTATAGCACCTTCTGCTGGCTTGCAGTGACTAAATCTAAGAGTTATTGCTTAAAAACGCCTTTCACACCGAATAGAGTGCATTTATGAACATTGCCCACAACTGCCCAACAATGAACCACATGTGCACCAAACCACCTAAAAAGTACTTGAAACACCTTCTCAGGCCGAATGAGTCACTTTTTTTCATTTTGCCTGTAACTGCCCAGCAATACATCCCAGCAGCCCCAAACCACGTTTTCCATGCAGGGGGTAAGAAGCTACACCACATACATGAGATTTGAGCCTATAGCACCTTCTGCTGGCTTGCAGTGACTAAATCTAAGAGTTATTGCTTAAAAACGCCTTTCACACCGAATAGAGTGCATTTATGAACATTGCCCACAACTGCCCAACAATGAACCACATGTGCACCAAACCACCTAAAAAGTACTTGAAACACCTTCTCAGGCCGAATGAGTCACTTTTTTTCATTTTGCCTGTAACTGCCCAGCAATACATCCCAGCAGCCCCAAACCACGTTTTCCATGCAGGGGGTAAGAAGCTACACCACATACATGAGATTTGAGCCTATAGCACCTTCTGCTGGCTTGCAGTGACTAAATCTAAGAGTTATTGCTTAAAAACGCCTTTCACACCGAATAGAGTGCATTTATGAACATTGCCCACAACTGCCCAACAATGAACCACATGTGCACCAAACCACCTAAAAAGTACTTGAAACACCTTCTCAGGCCGAATGAGTCACTTTTTTTCATTTTGCCTGTAACTGCCCAGCAATACATCCCAGCAGCCCCAAACCACGTTTTCCATGCAGGGGGTAAGAAGCTACACCACATACATGAGATTTGAGCCTATAGCACCTTCTGCTGGCTTGCAGTGACTAAATCTAAGAGTTATTGCTTAAAAACGCCTTTCACACCGAATAGAGTGCATTTATGAACATTGCCCACAACTGCCCAACAATGAACCACATGTGCACCAAACCACCTAAAAAGTACTTGAAACACCTTCTCAGGCCGAATGAGTCACTTTTTTTCATTTTGCCTGTAACTGCCCAGCAATACATCCCAGCAGCCCCAAACCACGTTTTCCATGCAGGGGGTAAGAAGCTACACCACATACATGAGATTTGAGCCTATAGCACCTTCTGCTGGCTTGCAGTGACTAAATCTAAGAGTTATTGCTTAAAAACGCCTTTCACACCGAATAGAGTGCATTTATGAACATTGCCCACAACTGCCCAACAATGAACCACATGTGCACCAAACCACCTAAAAAGTACTTGAAACACCTTCTCAGGCCGAATGAGTCACTTTTTTTCATTTTGCCTGTAACTGCCCAGCAATACATCCCAGCAGCCCCAAACCACGTTTTCCATGCAGGGGGTAAGAAGCTACACCACATACATGAGATTTGAGCCTATAGCACCTTCTGCTGGCTTGCAGTGACTAAATCTAAGAGTTATTGCTTAAAAACGCCTTTCACACCGAATAGAGTGCATTTATGAACATTGCCCACAACTGCCCAACAATGAACCACATGTGCACCAAACCACCTAAAAAGTACTTGAAACACCTTCTCAGGCCGAATGAGTCACTTTTTTTCATTTTGCCTGTAACTGCCCAGCAATACATCCCAGCAGCCCCAAACCACGTTTTCCATGCAGGGGGTAAGAAGCTACACCACATACATGAGATTTGAGCCTATAGCACCTTCTGCTGGCTTGCAGTGACTAAATCTAAGAGTTATTGCTTAAAAACGCCTTTCACACCGAATAGAGTGCATTTATGAACATTGCCCACAACTGCCCAACAATGAACCACATGTGCACCAAACCACCTAAAAAGTACTTGAAACACCTTCTCAGGCCGAATGAGTCACTTTTTTTCATTTTGCCTGTAACTGCCCAGCAATACATCCCAGCAGCCCCAAACCACGTTTTCCATGCAGGGGGTAAGAAGCTACACCACATACATGAGATTTGAGCCTATAGCACCTTCTGCTGGCTTGCAGTGACTAAATCTAAGAGTTATTGCTTAAAAACGCCTTTCACACCGAATAGAGTGCATTTATGAACATTGCCCACAACTGCCCAACAATGAACCACATGTGCACCAAACCACCTAAAAAGTACTTGAAACACCTTCTCAGGCCGAATGAGTCACTTTTTTTCATTTTGCCTGTAACTGCCCAGCAATACATCCCAGCAGCCCCAAACCACGTTTTCCATGCAGGGGGTAAGAAGCTACACCACATACATGAGATTTGAGCCTATAGCACCTTCTGCTGGCTTGCAGTGACTAAATCTAAGAGTTATTGCTTAAAAACGCCTTTCACACCGAATAGAGTGCATTTATGAACATTGCCCACAACTGCCCAACAATGAACCACATGTGCACCAAACCACCTAAAAAGTACTTGAAACACCTTCTCAGGCCGAATGAGTCACTTTTTTTCATTTTGCCTGTAACTGCCCAGCAATACATCCCAGCAGCCCCAAACCACGTTTTCCATGCAGGGGGTAAGAAGCTACACCACATACATGAGATTTGAGCCTATAGCACCTTCTGCTGGCTTGCAGTGACTAAATCTAAGAGTTATTGCTTAAAAACGCCTTTCACACCGAATAGAGTGCATTTATGAACATTGCCCACAACTGCCCAACAATGAACCACATGTGCACCAAACCACCTAAAAAGTACTTGAAACACCTTCTCAGGCCGAATGAGTCACTTTTTTTCATTTTGCCTGTAACTGCCCAGCAATACATCCCAGCAGCCCCAAACCACGTTTTCCATGCAGGGGGTAAGAAGCTACACCACATACATGAGAGTTGAGCCTATAGCACCTTCTGCTGGCTTGCAGTGACTAAATCTAAGAGTTATTGCTTAAAAACGCCTTTCACACCGAATAGAGTGCATTTATGAACATTGCCCACAACTGCCCAACAATGAACCACATGTGCACCAAACCACCTAAAAAGTACTTGAAACACCTTCTCAGGCCGAATGAGTCACTTTTTTTCATTTTGCCTGTAACTGCCCAGCAATACATCCCAGCAGCCCCAAACCACGTTTTCCATGCAGGGGGTAAGAAGCTACACCACATACATGAGATTTGAGCCTATAGCACCTTCTGCTGGCTTGCAGTGACTAAATCTAAGAGTTATTGCTTAAAAACGCCTTTCACACCGAATAGAGTGCATTTATGAACATTGCCCACAACTGCCCAACAATGAACCACATGTGCACCAAACCACCTAAAAAGTACTTGAAACACCTTCTCAGGCCGAATGAGTCACTTTTTTTCATTTTGCCTGTAACTGCCCAGCAATACATCCCAGCAGCCCCAAACCACGTTTTCCATGCAGGGGGTAAGAAGCTACACCACATACATGAGATTTGAGCCTATAGCACCTTCTGCTGGCTTGCAGTGACTAAATCTAAGAGTTATTGCTTAAAAACGCCTTTCACACCGAATAGAGTGCATTTATGAACATTGCCCACAACTGCCCAACAATGAACCACATGTGCACCAAACCACCTAAAAAGTACTTGAAACACCTTCTCAGGCCGAATGAGTCACTTTTTTTCATTTTGCCTGTAACTGCCCAGCAATACATCCCAGCAGCCCCAAACCACGTTTTCCATGCAGGGGGTAAGAAGCTACACCACATACATGAGATTTGAGCCTATAGCACCTTCTGCTGGCTTGCAGTGACTAAATCTAAGAGTTATTGCTTAAAAACGCCTTTCACACCGAATAGAGTGCATTTATGAACATTGCCCACAACTGCCCAACAATGAACCACATGTGCACCAAACCACCTAAAAAGTACTTGAAACACCTTCTCAGGCCGAATGAGTCACTTTTTTTCATTTTGCCTGTAACTGCCCAGCAATACATCCCAGCAGCCCCAAACCACGTTTTCCATGCAGGGGGTAAGAAGCTACACCACATACATGAGATTTGAGCCTATAGCACCTTCTGCTGGCTTGCAGTGACTAAATCTAAGAGTTATTGCTTAAAAACGCCTTTCACACCGAATAGAGTGCATTTATGAACATTGCCCACAACTGCCCAACAATGAACCACATGTGCACCAAACCACCTAAAAAGTACTTGAAACACCTTCTCAGGCCGAATGAGTCACTTTTTTCATTTTGCCTGTAACTGCCCAGCAATACATCCCAGCAGCCCCAAACCACGTTTTCCATGCAGGGGGTAAGAAGCTACACCACATACATGAGATTTGAGCCTATAGCACCTTCTGCTGGCTTGCAGTGACTAAATCTAAGAGTTATTGCTTAAAAACGCCTTTCACACCGAATAGAGTGCATTTATGAACATTGCCCACAACTGCCCAACAATGACCACATGTGCACCAAACCACCTAAAAAGTACTTGAAACACCTTCTCAGGCCGAATGAGTCACTTTTTTTCATTTTGCCTGTAACTGCCCAGCAATACATCCCAGCAGCCCCAAACCACGTTTTCCATGCAGGGGGTAAGAAGCTACACCACATACATGAGATTTGAGCCTATAGCACCTTCTGCTGGCTTGCAGTGACTAAATCTAAGAGTTATTGCTTAAAAACGCCTTTCACACCGAATAGAGTGCATTTATGAACATTGCCCACAACTGCCCAACAATGAACCACATGTGCACCAAACCACCTAAAAAGTACTTGAAACACCTTCTCAGGCCGAATGAGTCACTTTTTTTCATTTTGCCTGTAACTGCCCAGCAATACATCCCAGCAGCCCCAAACCACGTTTTCCATGCAGGGGGTAAGAAGCTACACCACATACATGAGATTTGAGCCTATAGCACCTTCTGCTGGCTTGCAGTGACTAAATCTAAGAGTTATTGCTTAAAAACGCCTTTCACACCGAATAGAGTGCATTTATGAACATTGCCCACAACTGCCCAACAATGAACCACATGTGCACCAAACCACCTAAAAAGTACTTGAAACACCTTCTCAGGCCGAATGAGTCACTTTTTTTCATTTTGCCTGTAACTGCCCAGCAATACATCCCAGCAGCCCCAAACCACGTTTTCCATGCAGGGGGTAAGAAGCTACACCACATACATGAGAGTTTGAGCCTATAGCACCTTCTGCTGGCTTGCAGTGACTAAATCTAAGAGTTATTGCTTAAAAACGCCTTTCACACCGATAGAGTGCATTTATGAACATTGCCCACAACTGCCCAACAATGAACCACATGTGCACCAAACCACCTAAAAAGTACTTGAAACACCTTCTCAGGCCGAATGAGTCACTTTTTTTCATTTTGCCTGTAACTGCCCAGCAATACATCCCAGCAGCCCCAAACCACGTTTTCCATGCAGGGGGTAAGAAGCTACACCACATACATGAGAGTTGAGCCTATAGCACCTTCTGCTGGCTTGCAGTGACTAAATCTAAGAGTTATTGCTTAAAAACGCCTTTCACACCGAATAGAGTGCATTTATGAACATTGCCCACAACTGCCCAACAATGAACCACATGTGCACCAAACCACCTAAAAAGTACTTGAAACACCTTCTCAGGCCGAATGAGTCACTTTTTTTCATTTTGCCTGTAAGATCTGCCCA
>NW_026559917.1:37500-45511 GCF_027744805.1 Dunckerocampus dactyliophorus | reverse complement strand
TGTCCCTGGATGAAATGAGAAAAAGGGTGGAAAAATGGCAAAGTGTCAAGGGAGAAATTCAGAAACTCAGGCCGAGCTGCCTGGAGCCCAGGGGCGGCTGCAAAGTCTGTGGAGTGCCGCTGTGTCCCTGGATGAAATGAGAAAAAAGGTGAAAAAATGGCAAAGTGTCAAGGGAGAAATTCAGAAACCCATGCCTAGGGTCCTGGAGCCCAGGGGCGGCTGTAAAGTCTGTGGAGAGCCGCTGTGTCCCTGGATGAAATGAGAAAAAGGGTGGAAAAATGGCAAAGTGTCAAGGGAGAAATTCAGAAACTCAGGCCGAGCTGCCTGGAGCCCAGGGGCCGCGGGAAAGTCTGTGGAGAGCCGCTGTGTCCCTGGATGAAATGAGAAAAAAGGTGAAAAAATGGCAAAGTGTCAAGGGAGAAATTCAGAAACTCAGGCCGAGCTGCCTGGAGCCCAGGGGCGGATGCAAAGTCTGTGGAGAGCCGCTGTGTCCCTGGATGAAATGAGAAAAAGGGTGAAAAAGTAACAAAGTGTCAAGGGAGCTAGGCAGAAACCCATGCCTAGGGTCCTGGAGCCCAGGGGCCGCGGGAAAGTCTGTGGAGAGCCGCTGTGTCCCTGGATGAAATGAGAAAAAAGGTGAAAAAATGGCAAAGTGTCAAGGGAGCTAGGCAGAAACCCATGCCTAGGGTCCTGGAGCCCAGGGGCGGTTCTAAAGTCTGTGAGAGCCGCTGTTGCCCTGGATGAAATGAGAAAAAAGGTGAAAAAATGGCAAAGTGTCAAGGGAGCTAGGCAGAAACCCATGCCGAGCTGCCTGGAGCCCAGGGGCGGCTGTAAAGTCTGTGGAGTGCCGCTGTGTCCCTGGATGAAATGAGAAAAAAGGTGAAAAAATGGCAAAGTGTCAAGGGAGAAATTCAGAAACTCAGGCCGAGCTGCCTGGAGCCCAGGGGCCGCGGGAAAGTCTGTGGAGAGCCGCTGTGTCCCTGGATGAAATGAGAAAAAGGGTGGAAAAATGGCAAAGTGTCAAGGGAGCTAGGCAGAAACCCATGCCGAGCTGCCTGGAGCCCAGGGGCGGCTGCAAAGTCTGTGGAGTGCCGCTGTGTCCCTGGATGAAATGAGAAAAAAGGTGAAAAAATGGCAAAGTGTCAAGGGAGAAATTCAGAAACCCATGCCTAGGGTCCTGGAGCCCAGGGGCGGCTGTAAAGTCTGTGGAGAGCCGCTGTGTCCCTGGATGAAATGAGAAAAAGGGTGGAAAAATGGCAAAGTGTCAAGGGAGAAATTCAGAAACTCAGGCCGAGCTGCCTGGAGCCCAGGGGCCGCGGGAAAGTCTGTGGAGAGCCGCTGTGTCCCTGGATGAAATGAGAAAAAAGGTGAAAAAATGGCAAAGTGTCAAGGGAGAAATTCAGAAACTCAGGCCGAGCTGCCTGGAGCCCAGGGGCGGATGCAAAGTCTGTGGAGAGCCGCTGTGTCCCTGGATGAAATGAGAAAAAGGGTGAAAAAGTAACAAAGTGTCAAGGGAGCTAGGCAGAAACCCATGCCTAGGGTCCTGGAGCCCAGGGGCCGCGGGAAAGTCTGTGGAGAGCCGCTGTGTCCCTGGATGAAATGAGAAAAAAGGTGAAAAAATGGCAAAGTGTCAAGGGAGCTAGGCAGAAACCCATGCCTAGGGTCCTGGAGCCCAGGGGCGGTTCTAAAGTCTGTGAGAGCCGCTGTTGCCCTGGATGAAATGAGAAAAAAGGTGAAAAAATGGCAAAGTGTCAAGGGAGCTAGGCAGAAACCCATGCCGAGCTGCCTGGAGCCCAGGGGCGGCTGTAAAGTCTGTGGAGTGCCGCTGTGTCCCTGGATGAAATGAGAAAAAAGGTGAAAAAATGGCAAAGTGTCAAGGGAGAAATTCAGAAACTCAGGCCGAGCTGCCTGGAGCCCAGGGGCCGCGGGAAAGTCTGTGGAGAGCCGCTGTGTCCCTGGATGAAATGAGAAAAAGGGTGGAAAAATGGCAAAGTGTCAAGGGAGCTAGGCAGAAACCCATGCCGAGCTGCCTGGAGCCCAGGGGCGGCTGTAAAGTCTGTGGAGTGCCGCTGTGTCCCTGGATGAAATGAGAAAAAGGGTGAAAAAATGGCAAAGTGTCAAGGGAGAAATTCAGAAACCCAGGCCGAGCTGCCTGGAGCCCAGGGGCGGCTGCAAAGTCTGTGGAGAGCCGCTGTGTCCCTGGATGAAATGAGAAAAAAGGTGAAAAAATGGCAAAGTGTCAAGGGAGAAATTCAGAAACCCAGGCCGAGCTGCCTGGAGCCCAGGGGCGGCTGCAAAGTCTGTGGAGAGCCGCTGTGTCCCTGGATGAAATGAGAAAAAAGGTGAAAAAATGGCAAAGTGTCAAGGGAGCTAGGCAGAAACCCATGCCTAGGGTCCTGGAGCCCAGGGGCGGTTCTAAAGTCTGTGAGAGCCGCTGTGTCCCTGGATGAATTGAGAAAAAGGGTGAAAAAATGGCAAAGTGTCAAGGGAGCTAGGCAGAAACCCATGCCTAGGGTCCTGGAGCCCAGGGGCCGCGGGAAAGTCTGTGGAGTGCCGCTGTGTCCCTGGATGAAATGAGAAAAAAGGTGAAAAAATGGCAAAGTGTCAAGGGAGAAATTCAGAAACTCAGGCCGAGCTGCCTGGAGCCCAGGGGCGGCTGTAAAGTCTGTGGAGTGCCGCTGTGTCCCTGGATGAAATGAGAAAAAAGGTGAAAAAATGGCAAAGTGTCAAGGGAGAAATTCAGAAACTCAGGCCGAGCTGCCTGGAGCCCAGGGGCGGCTGTAAAGTCTGTGGAGTGCCGCTGTGTCCCTGGATGAAATGAGAAAAAAGGTGGAAAAATGGCAAAGTGTCAAGGGAGAAATTCAGAAACTCAGGCCGAGCTGCCTGGAGCCCAGGGGCGGCTGCAAAGTCTGTGGAGTGCCGCTGTGTCCCTGGATGAAATGAGAAAAAGGGTGGAAAAATGGCAAAGTGTCAAGGGAGAAATTCAGAAACTCAGGCCGAGCTGCCTGGAGCCCAGGGGCGGCTGCAAAGTCTGTGGAGTGCCGCTGTGTCCCTGGATGAAATGAGAAAAAAGGTGAAAAAATGGCAAAGTGTCAAGGGAGAAATTCAGAAACCCATGCCTAGGGTCCTGGAGCCCAGGGGCGGCTGTAAAGTCTGTGGAGAGCCGCTGTGTCCCTGGATGAAATGAGAAAAAGGGTGGAAAAATGGCAAAGTGTCAAGGGAGAAATTCAGAAACTCAGGCCGAGCTGCCTGGAGCCCAGGGGCCGCGGGAAAGTCTGTGGAGAGCCGCTGTGTCCCTGGATGAAATGAGAAAAAAGGTGAAAAAATGGCAAAGTGTCAAGGGAGAAATTCAGAAACTCAGGCCGAGCTGCCTGGAGCCCAGGGGCGGATGCAAAGTCTGTGGAGAGCCGCTGTGTCCCTGGATGAAATGAGAAAAAGGGTGAAAAAGTAACAAAGTGTCAAGGGAGCTAGGCAGAAACCCATGCCTAGGGTCCTGGAGCCCAGGGGCCGCGGGAAAGTCTGTGGAGAGCCGCTGTGTCCCTGGATGAAATGAGAAAAAGGGTGGAAAAATGGCAAAGTGTCAAGGGAGAAATTCAGAAACTCAGGCCGAGCTGCCTGGAGCCCAGGGGCCGCGGGAAAGTCTGTGGAGAGCCGCTGTGTCCCTGGATGAAATGAGAAAAAAGGTGAAAAAATGGCAAAGTGTCAAGGGAGAAATTCAGAAACTCAGGCCGAGCTGCCTGGAGCCCAGGGGCGGATGCAAAGTCTGTGGAGAGCCGCTGTGTCCCTGGATGAAATGAGAAAAAGGGTGAAAAAGTAACAAAGTGTCAAGGGAGCTAGGCAGAAACCCATGCCTAGGGTCCTGGAGCCCAGGGGCCGCGGGAAAGTCTGTGGAGAGCCGCTGTGTCCCTGGATGAAATGAGAAAAAAGGTGAAAAAATGGCAAAGTGTCAAGGGAGCTAGGCAGAAACCCATGCCTAGGGTCCTGGAGCCCAGGGGCGGTTCTAAAGTCTGTGAGAGCCGCTGTTGCCCTGGATGAAATGAGAAAAAAGGTGAAAAAATGGCAAAGTGTCAAGGGAGCTAGGCAGAAACCCATGCCGAGCTGCCTGGAGCCCAGGGGCGGCTGTAAAGTCTGTGGAGTGCCGCTGTGTCCCTGGATGAAATGAGAAAAAAGGTGAAAAAATGGCAAAGTGTCAAGGGAGAAATTCAGAAACTCAGGCCGAGCTGCCTGGAGCCCAGGGGCCGCGGGAAAGTCTGTGGAGAGCCGCTGTGTCCCTGGATGAAATGAAGAAAAAGGTGAAAAAATGGCAAAGTGTCAAGGGAGAAATTCAGAAACCCATGCCTAGGGTCCTGGAGCCCAGGGGCCGCGGGAAAGTCTGTGGAGAGCCGCTGTGTCCCTGGATGAAATGAGAAAAAAGGTGAAAAAGTAACAAAGTGTCAAGGGAGAAATTCAGAAACCCAGGCCGAGCTGCCTGGAGCCTCAAAGCGGATAGAAATAGCGTGGAGAGCCGCTGTTAAGCCAGACGCCCTCTGGCGGACACAGGCAGGAGTTGCAGTAAATGCATTGAAGTCAATGGGCGAGAGTACCCAATGCGCCAAAAAAGTGCTGAAAATATGACAAAGTGTCAAATGAATGGGAGTCAATGGGCGAGAGTACCCAATGCACAAAAAAAGTGCTGAAAATATGACAAAGTGTCAAATGAATGGGAGTCAATGGGCGAGAGTACCCAATGCACAAAAAAAGTGCTGAAAAAGTCCACACGAGCCTAGTCAGAAATGCAGGCCGAGGCGGCTGGAGCCCCAAAGCGGCTATAAAAAGCGTGGAGAGCCGCTGTCGCCCCGGAGAAACGGAGAAAAAGTGCTGAAAAAAGGCCCACGTCCTAACGGACCTAGGCGGAAGTGCAGGCGAGGCGGCAGGAGTCTGAAAACCGCTATAAAAAGCGTGGAGAGCCGCTGTCGCCCCGGAGAAACGGAGAAAAAGTGCTGAAAAAAGGCCTAAATCCTAACGGACCTAGGCGGAAGTGCAGGCGAGGCGGCAGGAGTCTGAAAACCGCTATAAAAAGCGTGGAGAGCCGCTGTCGCCCCGGAGAAACGGAGAAAAAGTGCTGAAAAAAGGCCTAAATCCTAACGGACCTAGGCGGAAGTGCAGGCGAGGCGGCAGGAGTCTGAAAACCGCTATAAAAAGCGTGGAGAGCCGCTGTCGCCCCGGAGGAACGGAGAAAAAGTGCTGAAAAAAGGCCTAAATCCTAACGGACCGAGGCGGAAGTGCAGGCGAGGCGGCAGGAGTCTGAAAACGGCTATAAAATGCGTGGAGAGCCGCTGTCGCCCCGGAGAAACGGAGAAAAAGTGCTGAAAAAAGGCCTAAATCCTAACGGACCGAGGCGGAAGTGCAGGCGAGGCGGCAGGAGTCTGAAAGCGGCTATAAAACGCGTGGAGAGCCGCTCGGATGATTTTTCAAAGTGTCAAATGAATGGGAGTGAATGGGGCAGAGTACCCAATGTGTAAAAAAAGTGCTGAAAAAACGACAAAGTCCACACGAGCCTAGTCAGAAATGCAGTCCGAGGCGGCTGGAGCCCCAAAGCGGCTATAAAACGCGTGGAGAGCCGCTCGGATGATTTTTCAAAGTGTCAAATGAATGGGAGTGAATGGGGCAGAGTACCCAATGTGTAAAAAAAGTGCTGAAAAAACGACAAAGTCCACACGAGCCTAGTCAGAAATGCAGTCCGAGGCGGCTGGAGCCCCAAAGCGGCTATAAAACGCGTGGAGAGCCGCTCGGATGATTTTTCAAAGTGTCAAATGAATGGGAGTGAATGGGGCGGAGTACCCAATGCGCCAAAAAAGTGCTGAAAAAACGACAAAGTGTCAAATGAATGGGAGTGAATGGGGCAGAGTACCCAATGTGTAAAAAAAGTGCTGAAAAAACGACAAAGTGTCAAATGAATGGGAGTGAATGGGGCGGAGTACCCAATGCGCAAAAAAAGTGCTGAAAAAACGACAAAGTCCACACGAGCCTAGTCAGAAATGAAGGCCGAGGCGGCTGGAGCCCCAAAGCGGCTATAAAATGCGTGGAGAGCCGCTCGGATGATTTTTCTAAGTGTGAAATGAATGGGAGTGAATGGGGCGGAGTACCCAATGCGCGAAAAAAGTGCTGAAAAAACGACAAAGTGTCAAATGAATGGGAGTGAATGGGCGGAGTACCCAATGCGTGAAAAAAGGTCTGGAAAAACGACAAAGTGTCAAATGAATGGGAGTCAATGGGCGGAGTACCCAATGCGCGAAAAAAGTGCTGAAAAAATGACAAAGTGTCAAATGAATGGGAGTCAATGAGTGTTTTGGTCGACCAGGAAAAAACGCGTTTACGGGAGAGGGTAAATCAGCCGAGAGGGGGGGGGGGGGTATACTTTACCCTCTCCCGTAAATGCCATTTTTCCTGGTTGACCCAAACACCTCCAGCACGATTTCGGAAACCCAGTTTTTAGAAACACTGACCTCCAGGGGAAGTACCGAGAAAAGCACACTTTTGAATCCGCTTTTGACGCACTGAAACACGGACGTGAGCTGGGGCCGTGCCGCTCTTGGAAAACCCCTGGAGGTTATTTTCTAAAACGGGTTTCCGCGTCCCCCCGGGCGCCCGTGTTGGGCCGCGCAAGGCGGTCCGGGCTGCCCGCCCCATCTGAGTGCCCCGTTGGGCCGCGTGCATGGCAGGCATCCAAGGAAGGCTGATGAGCAGCGGTGATGATGATGATGAGACACCAGCTGCAATTTTGACAAAGTGTCACCTCTCAAGCATTTCCAAGCGTGACACAAACAAAAGGGAACGGGAACTTTGATATGAGTGACTTGTGCTTCTTTTTCTCCAAGTGTCACTCCACAGCTGGCACCCAGGCTGTGTGACGCAGGTGTCCGACGAGGAGCGCCCGCGATGGGCCGCGTCAGGCGGCCCGGGCCGCGCTATCACCTCCGGATGACAACATCCAAAGGAGCACGTTGGTGCTTGCTGGGAGTTTGCGCACGCGATAGGCGACGCCTGGCGGCCCTGGCCGCGCCTCGCCAGCGGGTAATGACGACCGCGAGCGCCATGCTGCGCCGATGGAGCTGTCCGAGGAGCGAGAGCGCCCGCCATGGGCGGCATCCGGCGGCCCCTGGCCGTGCTTCGTCTGCGGGTCGCTCTCCACCTCCGGGTGGCCAATCCGAGGTGTCCGAAAAGTGTGTGCGCTCGCCATGGGCGGCATCCGGCGGCCTCTGGCCGTGCTTCGTCTGCGGGTGCACACTCGGAGCGAGGCTCCTGCTCGCTCCGGCGCGGTAGCTTTGTCCGCGCTCCACCTCCGGGTGGCGAATCCCAAAAAGCAGCACTTTGGTGCTACGAAGGTGTCAGAAGAGTGTGTGCGCCCGCCATGGGCGGCATCCGGCGGCCTCTGGCCGTGCTTCGTCTGCGGGTGCACACTAGGCGCGGTGGCTTTGTCCGCGCTCCACCTCCGGGTGGCGAATCCCAAAAAGCAGCACTTTGGTGCTTCGTAGGTGTCAGAAAAGTGTGTGCGCCCGCCATGGGCGGCATCCGGCGGCCTCTGGCCGTGCTTCGTCTGCGGGCGCACACTCGGAGCGAGGCTGCTGCTCGCTCCGGCGCGGTGGCTGGGTCCGCGCTCCACCTCCGGGTGGCGGAAGGAATCGAAAAGGAGCACTTTGCTGCTTCGCAGGTGTCAGAGGAGTGGGAGCGCCCGCCATGGGCGGCATCCGGCGGCCCCTGGCCGTGCTTCGTCTGCGGGTCGCTCTCCACCTCCGGGTGGCCCACTCCAAAGAAAATAAAAAAGGAGCCCAGCTCACTGGAAGGCAAGCTGAGGCTCCGGCGCGGGTAAGAGGGGCCCGCGCCTCACCTCCGGGTGTCCGACAAAGAGGAGCCGAGTGTGCTCATTGGAGGCCAGTGGGACCTCCGGCGCGGTAGCAGGGCCCGCGCTTCACCTCCGGGTGTCCGACAGAGAGGAGCCGAGTGCTCACTGGAGGCGAGTGACACCTCCGGC
>NW_026559917.1:12500-25000 GCF_027744805.1 Dunckerocampus dactyliophorus | reverse complement strand
AAAGTGTCAAGGGAGAAATTCAGAAACTCAGGCCGAGCTGCCTGGAGCCCAGGGGCGGTTCTAAAGTGTGTGGAGAGCCGCTGTGTCCCTGGATGAATTGAGAAAAAGGGTGAAAAAATGGCAAAGTGTCAAGGGAGCTAGGCAGAAACCCATGCCTAGGGTCCTGGAGCCCAGGGGCGGCTGCAAAGTCTGTGGAGAGCCGCTGTGTCCCTGGATGAAATGAGAAAAAAGGTGAAAAAATGGCAAAGTGTCAAGGGAGAAATTCAGAAACTCAGGCCGAGCTGCCTGGAGCCCAGGGGCGGTTCTAAAGTCTGTGAGAGCCGCTGTGTCCCTGGATGAAATGAGAAAAAGGGTGGAAAAATGGCAAAGTGTCAAGGGAGCTAGGCAGAAACCCATGCCGAGCTGCCTGGAGCCCAGGGGCGGCTGTAAAGTCTGTGGAGTGCCGCTGTGTCCCTGGATGAAATGAGAAAATGGGTGAAAAAATGGCAAAGTGTCAAGGGAGAAATTCAGAAACCCAGGCCGAGCTGCCTGGAGCCCAGGGGCGGCTGCAAAGTCTGTGGAGAGCCGCTGTGTCCCTGGATGAAATGAGAAAAAAGGTGAAAAAATGGCAAAGTGTCAAGGGAGAAATTCAGAAACTCAGGCCGAGCTGCCTGGAGCCTCAAAGCGGATAGAAATAGCGTGGAGAGCCGCTGTTAAGCCAGACGCCCTCTGGCGGACACAGGCAGGAGTTGCAGTAAATGCATTGAAGTCAATGGGCGAGAGTAAGCCATGCCTTGCGTCCTGGAGCCCAGGGGCGGTTCTAAAGTCTGTGAGAGCCGCTGTGTCCCTGGATGAAATGAGAAAAAGGGTGAAAAAATGGCAAAGTGTCAAGGGAGCTAGGCAGAAACCCATGCCTAGGGTCCTGGAGCCCAGGGGCCGCGGGAAAGTCTGTGGAGAGCCGCTGTTGCCCTGGATGAAATGAGAAAAAAGGTGAAAAAATGGCAAAGTGTCAAGGGAGAAATTCAGAAACCCATGCCTAGGGTCCTGGAGCCAAGGGGCCGCGGGAAAGTCTGTGGAGAGCCGCTGTGTCCCTGGATGAAATGAGAAAAAAGGTGAAAAAATGGCAAAGTGTCAAGGGAGCTAGGCAGAAACCCATGCCTAGGGTCCTGGAGCCCAGGGGCCGCGGGAAAGTCTGTGGAGAGCCGCTGTGTCCCTGGATGAAATGAGAAAAAAGGTGAAAAAATGGCAAAGTGTCAAGGGAGCTAGGCAGAAACCCATGCCTAGGGTCCTGGAGCCCAGGGGCGGCTGTAAAGTCTGTGGAGTGCCGCTGTGTCCCTGGATGAAATGAGAAAAAGGGTGAAAAAATGGCAAAGTGTCAAGGGAGAAATTCAGAAACCCATGCCTAGGGTCCTGGAGCCCAGGGGCCGCGGGAAAGTCTGTGGAGAGCCGCTGTGTCCCTGGATGAAATGAGAAAAAGGGTGAAAAAATGGCAAAGTGTCAAGGGAGAAATTCAGAAACCCATGCCTAGGGTCCTGGAGCCCAGGGGCGGTTCTAAAGCCTGTGAGAGCCGCTGTGTCCCTGGATGAAATGAGAAAAAAGGTGAAAAAATGGCAAAGTGTCAAGGGAGAAATTCAGAAACTCAGGCCGAGCTGGCTGGAGCCCAGGGGCGGCTGCAAAGTCTGTGGAGAGCCGCTGTGTCCCTGGATGAAATGAGAAAAAAGGTGAAAAAATGGCAAAGTGTCAAGGGAGAAATTCAGAAACTCAGGCCGAGCTGGCTGGAGCCCAGGGGCGGCTGCAAAGTCTGTGGAGAGCCGCTGTGTCCCTGGATGAAATGAGAAAAAAGGTGAAAAAATGGCAAAGTGTCAAGGGAGAAATTCAGAAACTCAGGCCGAGCTGCCTGGAGCCCAGGGGCGGCTGCAAAGTCTGTGGAGAGCCGCTGTGTCCCTGGATGAAATGAGAAAAAAGGTGGAAAAATGGCAAAGTGTCAAGGGAGCTAGGCAGAAACCCATGCCTAGGGTCCTGGAGCCCAGGGGCGGCTGCAAAGTCTGTGGAGAGCCGCTGTGTCCCTGGATGAAATGAGAAAAAGGGTGAAAAAATGGCAAAGTGTCAAGGGAGCTAGGCAGAAACCCATGCCTAGGGTCCTGGAGCCCAGGGGCCGCGGGAAAGTCTGTGGAGAGCCGCTGTTGCCCTGGATGAAATGAGAAAAAAGGTGAAAAAATGGCAAAGTGTCAAGGGAGAAATTCAGAAACCCATGCCTAGGGTCCTGGAGCCAAGGGGCCGCGGGAAAGTCTGTGGAGAGCCGCTGTGTCCCTGGATGAAATGAGAAAAAAGGTGAAAAAATGGCAAAGTGTCAAGGGAGCTAGGCAGAAACCCATGCCTAGGGTCCTGGAGCCCAGGGGCCGCGGGAAAGTCTGTGGAGAGCCGCTGTGTCCCTGGATGAATTGAGAAAAAGGGTGAAAAAATGGCAAAGTGTCAAGGGAGAAATTCAGAAACTCAGGCCGAGCTGCCTGGAGCCCAGGGGCGGTTCTAAAGTGTGTGGAGAGCCGCTGTGTCCCTGGATGAATTGAGAAAAAGGGTGAAAAAATGGCAAAGTGTCAAGGGAGCTAGGCAGAAACCCATGCCTAGGGTCCTGGAGCCCAGGGGCGGCTGCAAAGTCTGTGGAGAGCCGCTGTGTCCCTGGATGAAATGAGAAAAAAGGTGAAAAAATGGCAAAGTGTCAAGGGAGAAATTCAGAAACTCAGGCCGAGCTGCCTGGAGCCCAGGGGCGGTTCTAAAGTCTGTGAGAGCCGCTGTGTCCCTGGATGAAATGAGAAAAAGGGTGGAAAAATGGCAAAGTGTCAAGGGAGCTAGGCAGAAACCCATGCCGAGCTGCCTGGAGCCCAGGGGCGGCTGTAAAGTCTGTGGAGTGCCGCTGTGTCCCTGGATGAAATGAGAAAATGGGTGAAAAAATGGCAAAGTGTCAAGGGAGAAATTCAGAAACCCAGGCCGAGCTGCCTGGAGCCCAGGGGCGGCTGCAAAGTCTGTGGAGAGCCGCTGTGTCCCTGGATGAAATGAGAAAAAAGGTGAAAAAATGGCAAAGTGTCAAGGGAGAAATTCAGAAACTCAGGCCGAGCTGCCTGGAGCCTCAAAGCGGATAGAAATAGCGTGGAGAGCCGCTGTTAAGCCAGACGCCCTCTGGCGGACACAGGCAGGAGTTGCAGTAAATGCATTGAAGTCAATGGGCGAGAGTAAGCCATGCCTTGCGTCCTGGAGCCCAGGGGCGGTTCTAAAGTCTGTGAGAGCCGCTGTGTCCCTGGATGAAATGAGAAAAAGGGTGAAAAAATGGCAAAGTGTCAAGGGAGCTAGGCAGAAACCCATGCCTAGGGTCCTGGAGCCCAGGGGCCGCGGGAAAGTCTGTGGAGAGCCGCTGTTGCCCTGGATGAAATGAGAAAAAAGGTGAAAAAATGGCAAAGTGTCAAGGGAGAAATTCAGAAACCCATGCCTAGGGTCCTGGAGCCAAGGGGCCGCGGGAAAGTCTGTGGAGAGCCGCTGTGTCCCTGGATGAAATGAGAAAAAAGGTGAAAAAATGGCAAAGTGTCAAGGGAGCTAGGCAGAAACCCATGCCTAGGGTCCTGGAGCCCAGGGGCCGCGGGAAAGTCTGTGGAGAGCCGCTGTGTCCCTGGATGAAATGAGAAAAAAGGTGAAAAAATGGCAAAGTGTCAAGGGAGCTAGGCAGAAACCCATGCCTAGGGTCCTGGAGCCCAGGGGCGGCTGTAAAGTCTGTGGAGTGCCGCTGTGTCCCTGGATGAAATGAGAAAAAGGGTGAAAAAATGGCAAAGTGTCAAGGGAGAAATTCAGAAACCCATGCCTAGGGTCCTGGAGCCCAGGGGCCGCGGGAAAGTCTGTGGAGAGCCGCTGTGTCCCTGGATGAAATGAGAAAAAGGGTGAAAAAATGGCAAAGTGTCAAGGGAGAAATTCAGAAACCCATGCCTAGGGTCCTGGAGCCCAGGGGCGGTTCTAAAGCCTGTGAGAGCCGCTGTGTCCCTGGATGAAATGAGAAAAAAGGTGAAAAAATGGCAAAGTGTCAAGGGAGAAATTCAGAAACTCAGGCCGAGCTGGCTGGAGCCCAGGGGCGGCTGCAAAGTCTGTGGAGAGCCGCTGTGTCCCTGGATGAAATGAGAAAAAAGGTGAAAAAATGGCAAAGTGTCAAGGGAGAAATTCAGAAACTCAGGCCGAGCTGGCTGGAGCCCAGGGGCGGCTGCAAAGTCTGTGGAGAGCCGCTGTGTCCCTGGATGAAATGAGAAAAAAGGTGAAAAAATGGCAAAGTGTCAAGGGAGAAATTCAGAAACTCAGGCCGAGCTGCCTGGAGCCCAGGGGCGGCTGCAAAGTCTGTGGAGAGCCGCTGTGTCCCTGGATGAAATGAGAAAAAAGGTGGAAAAATGGCAAAGTGTCAAGGGAGCTAGGCAGAAACCCATGCCTAGGGTCCTGGAGCCCAGGGGCGGCTGCAAAGTCTGTGGAGAGCCGCTGTGTCCCTGGATGAAATGAGAAAAAGGGTGAAAAAATGGCAAAGTGTCAAGGGAGCTAGGCAGAAACCCATGCCTAGGGTCCTGGAGCCCAGGGGCCGCGGGAAAGTCTGTGGAGAGCCGCTGTTGCCCTGGATGAAATGAGAAAAAAGGTGAAAAAATGGCAAAGTGTCAAGGGAGAAATTCAGAAACCCATGCCTAGGGTCCTGGAGCCAAGGGGCCGCGGGAAAGTCTGTGGAGAGCCGCTGTGTCCCTGGATGAAATGAGAAAAAAGGTGAAAAAATGGCAAAGTGTCAAGGGAGCTAGGCAGAAACCCATGCCTAGGGTCCTGGAGCCCAGGGGCCGCGGGAAAGTCTGTGGAGAGCCGCTGTGTCCCTGGATGAATTGAGAAAAAGGGTGAAAAAATGGCAAAGTGTCAAGGGAGAAATTCAGAAACTCAGGCCGAGCTGCCTGGAGCCCAGGGGCGGTTCTAAAGTGTGTGGAGAGCCGCTGTGTCCCTGGATGAATTGAGAAAAAGGGTGAAAAAATGGCAAAGTGTCAAGGGAGCTAGGCAGAAACCCATGCCTAGGGTCCTGGAGCCCAGGGGCCGCGGGAAAGTCTGTGGAGAGCCGCTGTGTCCCTGGATGAAATGAGAAAAAAGGTGAAAAAATGGCAAAGTGTCAAGGGAGCTAGGCAGAAACCCATGCCTAGGGTCCTGGAGCCCAGGGGCGGCTGCAAAGTCTGTGGAAAGCCGCTGTTGCCCTGGATGAAATGAGAAAAAGGGTGAAAAAATGGCAAAGTGTCAAGGGAGCTAGGCAGAAACCCATGCCTAGGGTCCTGGAGCCCAGGGGCCGCGGGAAAGTCTGTGGAGAGCCGCTGTGTCCCTGGATGAAATGAGAAAAAAGGTGAAAAAATGGCAAAGTGTCAAGGGAGCTAGGCAGAAACCCATGCCGAGCTGCCTGGAGCCCAGGGGCGGCTGTAAAGTCTGTGGAGTGCCGCTGTGTCCCTGGATGAAATGAGAAAAAGGGTGAAAAAATGGCAAAGTGTCAAGGGAGAAATTCAGAAACTCAGGCCGAGCTGCCTGGAGCCCAGGGGCGGTTCTAAAGTGTGTGGAGAGCCGCTGTGTCCCTGGATGAATTGAGAAAAAGGGTGAAAAAATGGCAAAGTGTCAAGGGAGAAATTCAGAAACTCAGGCCGAGCTGCCTGGAGCCCAGGGGCGGTTCTAAAGTGTGTGGAGAGCCGCTGTGTCCCTGGATGAATTGAGAAAAAGGGTGAAAAAATGGCAAAGTGTCAAGGGAGCTAGGCAGAAACCCATGCCTAGGGTCCTGGAGCCCAGGGGCGGCTGCAAAGTCTGTGGAGAGCCGCTGTGTCCCTGGATGAAATGAGAAAAAGGGTGAAAAAATGGCAAAGTGTCAAGGGAGCTAGGCAGAAACCCATGCCTAGGGTCCTGGAGCCCAGGGGCCGCGGGAAAGTCTGTGGAGAGCCGCTGTTGCCCTGGATGAAATGAGAAAAAAGGTGAAAAAATGGCAAAGTGTCAAGGGAGAAATTCAGAAACCCATGCCTAGGGTCCTGGAGCCAAGGGGCCGCGGGAAAGTCTGTGGAGAGCCGCTGTGTCCCTGGATGAAATGAGAAAAAAGGTGAAAAAATGGCAAAGTGTCAAGGGAGCTAGGCAGAAACCCATGCCTAGGGTCCTGGAGCCCAGGGGCCGCGGGAAAGTCTGTGGAGAGCCGCTGTGTCCCTGGATGAATTGAGAAAAAGGGTGAAAAAATGGCAAAGTGTCAAGGGAGAAATTCAGAAACTCAGGCCGAGCTGCCTGGAGCCCAGGGGCGGTTCTAAAGTGTGTGGAGAGCCGCTGTGTCCCTGGATGAATTGAGAAAAAGGGTGAAAAAATGGCAAAGTGTCAAGGGAGCTAGGCAGAAACCCATGCCTAGGGTCCTGGAGCCCAGGGGCGGCTGCAAAGTCTGTGGAGAGCCGCTGTGTCCCTGGATGAAATGAGAAAAAAGGTGAAAAAATGGCAAAGTGTCAAGGGAGAAATTCAGAAACCCAGGCCGAGCTGCCTGGAGCCCAGGGGCGGCTGTAAAGTCTGTGGAGTGCCGCTGTGTCCCTGGATGAAATGAGAAAAAAGGTGAAAAAATGGCAAAGTGTCAAGGGAGCTAGGCAGAAACCCATGCCTAGGGTCCTGGAGCCCAGGGGCGGTTCTAAAGTCTGTGAGAGCCGCTGTGTCCCTGGATGAATTGAGAAAAAGGGTGAAAAAATGGCAAAGTGTCAAGGGAGAAATTCAGAAACTCAGGCCGAGCTGCCTGGAGCCCAGGGGCGGCTGTAAAGTCTGTGGAGAGCCGCTGTGTCCCTGGATGAAATGAGAAAAAGGGTGAAAAAATGGCAAAGTGTCAAGGGAAAAATTCAGAAACCCATGCCTAGGGTCCTGGAGCCCAGGGGCGGCTGTAAAGTCTGTGGAGAGCCGCTGTGTCCCTGGATGAATTGAGAAAAAGGGTGAAAAAATGGCAAAGTGTCAAGGGAGCTAGGCAGAAACCCATGCCTAGGGTCCTGGAGCCCAGGGGCGGCTGCAAAGTCTGTGGAGAGCCGCTGTGTCCCTGGATGAAATGAGAAAAAGGGTGGAAAAATGGCAAAGTGTCAAGGGAGCTAGGCAGAAACCCATGCCGAGCTGCCTGGAGCCCAGGGGCGGCTGTAAAGTCTGTGGAGTGCCGCTGTGTCCCTGGATGAAATGAGAAAAAGGGTGAAAAAATGGCAAAGTGTCAAGGGAGAAATTCAGAAACTCAGGCCGAGCTGCCTGGAGCCCAGGGGCGGTTCTAAAGTGTGTGGAGAGCCGCTGTGTCCCTGGATGAATTGAGAAAAAGGGTGAAAAAATGGCAAAGTGTCAAGGGAGAAATTCAGAAACTCAGGCCGAGCTGCCTGGAGCCCAGGGGCGGTTCTAAAGTGTGTGGAGAGCCGCTGTGTCCCTGGATGAATTGAGAAAAAGGGTGAAAAAATGGCAAAGTGTCAAGGGAGCTAGGCAGAAACCCATGCCTAGGGTCCTGGAGCCCAGGGGCGGCTGCAAAGTCTGTGGAAAGCCGCTGTTGCCCTGGATGAAATGAGAAAAAGGGTGAAAAAATGGCAAAGTGTCAAGGGAGCTAGGCAGAAACCCATGCCTAGGGTCCTGGAGCCCAGGGGCCGCGGGAAAGTCTGTGGAGAGCCGCTGTGTCCCTGGATGAAATGAGAAAAAAGGTGAAAAAATGGCAAAGTGTCAAGGGAGCTAGGCAGAAACCCATGCCTAGGGTCCTGGAGCCCAGGGGCGGCTGCAAAGTCTGTGGAAAGCCGCTGTTGCCCTGGATGAAATGAGAAAAAGGGTGAAAAAATGGCAAAGTGTCAAGGGAGCTAGGCAGAAACCCATGCCTAGGGTCCTGGAGCCCAGGGGCCGCGGGAAAGTCTGTGGAGAGCCGCTGTGTCCCTGGATGAAATGAGAAAAAAGGTGAAAAAATGGCAAAGTGTCAAGGGAGCTAGGCAGAAACCCATGCCTAGGGTCCTGGAGCCCAGGGGCCGCGGGAAAGTCTGTGGAGAGCCGCTGTGCCCCTGGATGAAATGAGAAAAAGGGTGAAAAAATGGCAAAGTGTCAAGGGAGCTAGGCAGAAACCCATGCCTAGGGTCCTGGAGCCCAGGGGCCGCGGGAAAGTCTGTGGAGAGCCGCTGTGTCCCTGGATGAAATGAGAAAAAAGGTGAAAAAATGGCAAAGTGTCAAGGGAGCTAGGCAGAAACCCATGCCTAGGGTCCTGGAGCCCAGGGGCCGCGGGAAAGTCTGTGGAGAGCCGCTGTGTCCCTGGATGAAATGAGAAAAAAGGTGAAAAAGTAACAAAGTGTCAAGGGAGAAATTCAGAAACCCAGGCCGAGCTGCCTGGAGCCTCAAAGCGGATAGAAATAGCGTGGAGAGCCGCTGTTAAGCCAGACGCCCTCTGGCGGACACAGGCAGGAGTTGCAGTAAATGCATTGAAGTCAATGGGCGAGAGTACCCAATGCGCCAAAAAAGTGCTGAAAATATGACAAAGTGTCAAATGAATGGGAGTCAATGGGCGAGAGTACCCAATGCACAAAAAAAGTGCTGAAAATATGACAAAGTGTCAAATGAATGGGAGTCAATGGGCGAGAGTACCCAATGCGCCAAAAAAGTGCTGAAAATATGACAAAGTGTCAAATGAATGGGAGTCAATGGGCGAGAGTACCCAATGCACAAAAAAAGTGCTGAAAATATGACAAAGTGTCAAATGAATGGGAGTCAATGGGCGAGAGTACCCAATGCACAAAAAAAGTGCTGAAAAAGTCCACACGAGCCTAGTCAGAAATGCAGGCCGAGGCGGCTGGAGCCCCAAAGCGGCTATAAAAAGCGTGGAGAGCCGCTGTCGCCCCGGAGAAACGGAGAAAAAGTGCTGAAAAAAGGCCCACGTCCTAACGGACCTAGGCGGAAGTGCAGGCGAGGCGGCAGGAGTCTGAAAACCGCTATAAAAAGCGTGGAGAGCCGCTGTCGCCCCGGAGAAACGTAGAAAAAGTGCTGAAAAAAGGCCTAAATCCTAACGGACCTAGGCGGAAGTGCAGGCGAGGCGGCAGGAGTCTGAAAACGGCTATAAAATGCGTGGAGAGCCGCTGTCGCCCCGGAGAAACGGAGAAAAAGTGCTGAAAAAAGGCCTAAATCCTAACGGACCGAGGCGGAAGTGCAGGCGAGGCGGCAGGAGTCTGAAAACGGCTATAAAATGCGTGGAGAGCCGCTGTCGCCCCGGAGGAACGGAGAAAAAGTGCTGAAAAAAGGCCTAAATCCTAACGGACCGAGGCGGAAGTGCAGGCGAGGCGGCAGGAGTCTGAAAACGGCTATAAAATGCGTGGAGAGCCGCTGTCGCCCCGGAGGAACGGAGAAAAAGTGCTGAAAAAAGGCCTAAATCCTAACGGACCGAGGCGGAAGTGCAGGCGAGGCGGCAGGAGTCTGAAAGCGGCTATAAAACGCGTGGAGAGCCGCTCGGATGATTTTTCAAAGTGTCAAATGAATGGGAGTGAATGGGGCAGAGTACCCAATGTGTAAAAAAAGTGCTGAAAAAACGACAAAGTCCACACGAGCCTAGTCAGAAATGCAGTCCGAGGCGGCTGGAGCCCCAAAGCGGCTATAAAACGCGTGGAGAGCCGCTCGGATGATTTTTCAAAGTGTCAAATGAATGGGAGTGAATGGGGCAGAGTACCCAATGTGTAAAAAAAGTGCTGAAAAAACGACAAAGTCCACACGAGCCTAGTCAGAAATGCAGTCCGAGGCGGCTGGAGCCCCAAAGCGGCTATAAAATGCGTGGAGAGCCGCTCGGATGATTTTTCTAAGTGTGAAATGAATGGGAGTGAATGGGGCGGAGTACCCAATGCGCGAAAAAAGTGCTGAAAAAACGACAAAGTCCACACGAGCCTAGTCAGAAATGAAGGCCGAGGCGGCTGGAGCCCCAAAGCGGCTATAAAATGCGTGGAGAGCCGCTCGGATGATTTTTCTAAGTGTGAAATGAATGGGAGTGAATGGGGCGGAGTACCCAATGCGCGAAAAAAGTGCTGAAAAAACGACAAAGTCCACACGAGCCTAGTCAGAAATGAAGGCCGAGGCGGCTGGAGCCCCAAAGCGGCTATAAAATGCGTGGAGAGCCGCTCGGATGATTTTTCTAAGTGTGAAATGAATGGGAGTGAATGGGGCGGAGTACCCAATGCGCGAAAAAAGTGCTGAAAAAACGACAAAGTGTCAAATGAATGGGAGTGAATGGGCGGAGTACCCAATGCGTGAAAAAAGGTCTGGAAAAACGACAAAGTGTCAAATGAATGGGAGTCAATGGGCGGAGTACCCAATGCGCGAAAAAAGTGCTGAAAAAATGACAAAGTGTCAAATGAATGGGAGTCAATGAGTGTTTTGGTCGACCAGGAAAAAACGCGTTTACGGGAGAGGGTAAATCAGCCGAGAGGGGGGGGGGGGGTATACTTTACCCTCTCCCGTAAATGCCATTTTTCCTGGTTGACCAAAACACCTCCAGCACGATTTCGGAAACCCAGTTTTTAGAAACACTGACCTCCAGGGGAAGTACCGAGAAAAGCACACTTTTGAATCCGCTTTTGACGCACTGAAACACGGACGTGAGCTGGGGCTGTGCCGCTCTTGGAAAACCCCTGGAGGTTATTTTCTAAAACGGGTTTCCGCGTCCCCCGGGCGCCCGTGTTGGGCCGCGCAAGGCGGTCCGGGCTGCCCACCCCATCTGAGTGCCCCGTTGGGCCGCGTGCATGGCAGGCATCCAAGGAAGGCTGATGAGCAGCGGTGATGATGATGATGAGACACCAGCTGCAAATTTGACAAAGTGTCACCTCTCAAGCATTTCCAAGCGTGACACAAACAAAAGGGAACGGGAACTTTTATATGAGTGACTTGTGCTTCTTTTTCTCCAAGTGTCACTCCACAGCTGGCACCCAGGCTGTGTGACGCAGGTGTCCGACGAGGAGCGCCCGCGATGGGCCGCGTCAGGCGGCCCGGGCCGCGCTATCACCTCCGGATGACAACATCCAAAGGAGCACGTTGGTGCTTGCTGGGAGTTTGCGCACGCGATAGGCGACGCCTGGCGGCCCTGGCCGCGCCTCGCCAGCGGGTAATGACGACCGCGAGCGCCATGCTGCGCCGATGGAGCTGTCCGAGGAGCGAGAGCGCCCGCCATGGGCGGCATCCGGCGGCCCCTGGCCGTGCTTCGTCTGCGGGTCGCTCTCCACCTCCGGGTGGCCAATCCGAGGTGTCCGCAAAGTGTGTGCGCTCGCCATGGGCGGCATCCGGCGGCCTCTGGCCGTGCTTCGTCTGCGGGTGCACACTCGGAGCGAGGCTCCTGCTCGCTCCGGCGCGGTAGCTTTGTCCGCGCTCCACCTCCGGGTGGCGAATCCCAAAAAGCAGCACTTTGGTGCTACGAAGGTGTCAGAAGAGTGTGTGCGCCCGCCATGGGCGGCATCCGGCGGCCTCTGGCCGTGCTTCGTCTGCGGGTGCACACTAGGCGCGGTGGCTTTGTCCGCGCTCCACCTCCGGGTGGCGAATCCCAAAAAGCAGCACTTGGGTGCTTCGTAGGTGTCAGAAAAGTGTGTGCGCCCGCCATGGGCGGCATCCGGCGGCCTCTGGCCGTGCTTCGTCTGCGGGCGCACACTCGGAGCGAGGCTGCTGCTCGCTCCGGCGCGGTGGCTGGGTCCGCGCTCCACCTCCGGGTGGCGGAAGGAATCGAAAAGGAGCACTTTGCTGCTTCGCAGGTGTCAGAGGAGTGGGAGCGCCCGCCATGGGCGGCATCCGGCGGCCCCTGGCCGTGCTTCGTCTGCGGGTCGCTCTCCACCTCCGGGTGGCCCACTCCAAAGAAAATAAAAAAGGAGCCCAGCTCACTGGAAGGCAAGCTGAGGCTCCGGCGCGGGTAAGAGGGGCCCGCGCCTCACCTCCGGGTGTCCGACAAAGAGGAGCCGAGTGTGCTCATTGGAGGCCAGTGGGACCTCCGGCGCGGTAGCAGGGCCCGCGCTTCACCTCCGGGTGTCCGACAGAGAGGAGCCGAGTGCTCACTGGAGGCGAGTGACACCTCCGGCGCGGCCACCCGGGGGGCCATTGCCCCCCACCCGGCCGCGCTCGCACGCACCCCAACCCCCTGAGCCCCCACTGACCTAGCGGTAAACCAGACCCGCCTTTGGAGGGCCCCCGCCGGCCGGCCGTGGTGCCGGTGTTCGGGCGGACGGCTCCTCCAGCCTGCGGGTTGGCCTCAATGGGCAAGTGCACATGGCACCCGTGAAGCCGATGATTGCCGAGGCAGCGGTTCGCCGTCCCCTCGTCACACGCGTGTCGCACTCTGCCCGACCTATCGGTAGCGAGATCGAGACGACCCGTCTGACCCAGTTGTCCTCCATCGGCGCCGCGCCGGTTCGGCCCCCGCATCGCCGCCATCTCTCGGGACAGGTGCCCGCCTGGGCGGTTCCAAGGTGCGTGGGAAGCAGCGACGGCGGCAGGCAAGTCCGGAAACACCCTTTCTCTTAACCTCA
>NW_026559916.1:30000-35000 GCF_027744805.1 Dunckerocampus dactyliophorus | reverse complement strand
CAGGCCGAGCTGCCTGGAGCCCAGGGGCGGCTGTAAAGTCTGTGGAGTGCCGCTGTGTCCCTGGATGAAATGAGAAAAAAGGTGAAAAAATGGCAAAGTGTCAAGGGAGAAATTCAGAAACTCAGGCCGAGCTGCCTGGAGCCCAGGGGCCGCGGGAAAGTCTGTGGAGAGCCGCTGTGTCCCTGGATGAAATGAGAAAAAAGGTGAAAAAATGGCAAAGTGTCAAGGGAGCTAGGCAGAAACCCATGCCTAGGGTCCTGGAGCCCAGGGGCGGTTCTAAAGTCTGTGAGAGCCGCTGTGTCCCTGGATGAATTGAGAAAAAGGGTGAAAAAATGGCAAAGTGTCAAGGGAGCTAGGCAGAAACCCATGCCTAGGGTCCTGGAGCCCAGGGGCCGCGGGAAAGTCTGTGGAGTGCCGCTGTGTCCCTGGATGAAATGAGAAAAAAGGTGAAAAAATGGCAAAGTGTCAAGGGAGAAATTCAGAAACTCAGGCCGAGCTGCCTGGAGCCCAGGGGCGGCTGTAAAGTCTGTGGAGTGCCGCTGTGTCCCTGGATGAAATGAGAAAAAAGGTGGAAAAATGGCAAAGTGTCAAGGGAGAAATTCAGAAACTCAGGCCGAGCTGCCTGGAGCCCAGGGGCGGCTGCAAAGTCTGTGGAGTGCCGCTGTGTCCCTGGATGAAATGAGAAAAAGGGTGGAAAAATGGCAAAGTGTCAAGGGAGAAATTCAGAAACTCAGGCCGAGCTGCCTGGAGCCCAGGGGCGGCTGCAAAGTCTGTGGAGTGCCGCTGTGTCCCTGGATGAAATGAGAAAAAGGGTGGAAAAATGGCAAAGTGTCAAGGGAGAAATTCAGAAACCCAGGCCGAGCTGCCTGGAGCCCAGGGGCGGCTGCAAAGTCTGTGGAGAGCCGCTGTGTCCCTGGATGAAATGAGAAAAAGGGTGAAAAAATGGCAAAGTGTCAAGGGAGAAATTCAGAAACCCATGCCTAGGGTCCTGGAGCCCAGGGGCGGCTGTAAAGTCTGTGGAGAGCCGCTGTGTCCCTGGATGAAATGAGAAAAAGGGTGGAAAAATGGCAAAGTGTCAAGGGAGAAATTCAGAAACTCAGGCCGAGCTGCCTGGAGCCCAGGGGCCGCGGGAAAGTCTGTGGAGAGCCGCTGTGTCCCTGGATGAAATGAGAAAAAAGGTGAAAAAATGGCAAAGTGTCAAGGGAGAAATTCAGAAACTCAGGCCGAGCTGCCTGGAGCCCAGGGGCGGATGCAAAGTCTGTGGAGAGCCGCTGTGTCCCTGGATGAAATGAGAAAAAGGGTGAAAAAGTAACAAAGTGTCAAGGGAGCTAGGCAGAAACCCATGCCTAGGGTCCTGGAGCCCAGGGGCCGCGGGAAAGTCTGTGGAGAGCCGCTGTGTCCCTGGATGAAATGAGAAAAAAGGTGAAAAAATGGCAAAGTGTCAAGGGAGCTAGGCAGAAACCCATGCCTAGGGTCCTGGAGCCCAGGGGCGGTTCTAAAGTCTGTGAGAGCCGCTGTTGCCCTGGATGAAATGAGAAAAAAGGTGAAAAAATGGCAAAGTGTCAAGGGAGCTAGGCAGAAACCCATGCCGAGCTGCCTGGAGCCCAGGGGCGGCTGTAAAGTCTGTGGAGTGCCGCTGTGTCCCTGGATGAAATGAGAAAAAAGGTGAAAAAATGGCAAAGTGTCAAGGGAGAAATTCAGAAACTCAGGCCGAGCTGCCTGGAGCCCAGGGGCCGCGGGAAAGTCTGTGGAGAGCCGCTGTGTCCCTGGATGAAATGAAGAAAAAGGTGAAAAAATGGCAAAGTGTCAAGGGAGAAATTCAGAAACCCATGCCTAGGGTCCTGGAGCCCAGGGGCCGCGGGAAAGTCTGTGGAGAGCCGCTGTGTCCCTGGATGAAATGAGAAAAAAGGTGAAAAAGTAACAAAGTGTCAAGGGAGAAATTCAGAAACCCAGGCCGAGCTGCCTGGAGCCTCAAAGCGGATAGAAATAGCGTGGAGAGCCGCTGTTAAGCCAGACGCCCTCTGGCGGACACAGGCAGGAGTTGCAGTAAATGCATTGAAGTCAATGGGCGAGAGTACCCAATGCGCCAAAAAAGTGCTGAAAATATGACAAAGTGTCAAATGAATGGGAGGCAATGGGCGAGAGTACCCAATGCGCCAAAAAAGTGCTGAAAATATGACAAAGTGTCAAATGAATGGGAGTCAATGGGCGAGAGTACCCAATGCACAAAAAAAGTGCTGAAAAAGTCCACACGAGCCTAGTCAGAAATGCAGGCCGAGGCGGCTGGAGCCCCAAAGCGGCTATAAAAAGCGTGGAGAGCCGCTGTCGCCCCGGAGGAACGGAGAAAAAGTGCTGAAAAAAGGCCCACGTCCTAACGGACCGAGGCGGAAGTGCAGGCGAGGCGGCAGGAGTCTGAAAACCGCTATAAAAAGCGTGGAGAGCCGCTGTCGCCCCGGAGAAACGGAGAAAAAGTGCTGAAAAAAGGCCTAAATCCTAACGGACCGAGGCGGAAGTGCAGGCGAGGCGGCAGGAGTCTGAAAACGGCTATAAAATGCGTGGAGAGCCGCTGTCGCCCCGGAGGAACGGAGAAAAAGTGCTGAAAAAAGGCCTAAATCCTAACGGACCGAGGCGGAAGTGCAGGCGAGGCGGCAGGAGTCTGAAAACGGCTATAAAATGCGTGGAGAGCCGCTGTCGCCCCGGAGGAACGGAGAAAAAGTGCTGAAAAAAGGCCTAAATCCTAACGGACCGAGGCGGAAGTGCAGGCGAGGCGGCAGGAGTCTGAAAGCGGCTATAAAACGCGTGGAGAGCCGCTCGGATGATTTTTCAAAGTGTCAAATGAATGGGAGTGAATGGGGCAGAGTACCCAATGTGTAAAAAAAGTGCTGAAAAAACGACAAAGTCCACACGAGCCTAGTCAGAAATGCAGTCCGAGGCGGCTGGAGCCCCAAAGCGGCTATAAAACGCGTGGAGAGCCGCTCGGATGATTTTTCAAAGTGTCAAATGAATGGGAGTGAATGGGGCAGAGTACCCAATGTGTAAAAAAAGTGCTGAAAAAACGACAAAGTCCACACGAGCCTAGTCAGAAATGCAGTCCGAGGCGGCTGGAGCCCCAAAGCGGCTATAAAATGCGTGGAGAGCCGCTCGGATGATTTTTCAAAGTGTCAAATGAATGGGAGTGAATGGGGCGGAGTACCCAATGCGCGAAAAAAGTGCTGAAAAAACGACAAAGTCCACACGAGCCTAGTCAGAAATGAAGGCCGAGGCGGCTGGAGCCCCAAAGCGGCTATAAAATGCGTGGAGAGCCGCTCGGATGATTTTTCAAAGTGTGAAATGAATGGGAGTGAATGGGGCGGAGTACCCAATGCGCGAAAAAAGTGCTGAAAAAACGACAAAGTCCACACGAGCCTAGTCAGAAATGAAGGCCGAGGCGGCTGGAGCCCCAAAGCGGCTATAAAATGCGTGGAGAGCCGCTCGGATGATTTTTCTAAGTGTGAAATGAATGGGAGTGAATGGGGCGGAGTACCCAATGCGCGAAAAAAGTGCTGAAAAAACGACAAAGTGTCAAATGAATGGGAGTGAATGGGCGGAGTACCCAATGCGTGAAAAAAGGTCTGGAAAAACGACAAAGTGTCAAATGAATGGGAGTGAATGGGCGGAGTACCCAATGCGCGAAAAAAGTGCTGAAAAAATGACAAAGTGTCAAATGAATGGGAGTCAATGAGTGTTTTGGTCGACCAGGAAAAAACGCGTTTACGGGAGAGGGTAAATCAGCCGAGGGGGGGGGGGGGGGTATACTTTACCCTCTCCCGTAAATGCCATTTTTCCTGGTTGACCAAAACACCTCCAGCACGATTTCGGAAACCCAGTTTTTAGAAACACTGACCTCCAGGGGAAGTACCGAGAAAAGCACACTTTTGAATCCGCTTTTGACGCACTGAAACACGGACGTGAGCTGGGGCTGTGCCGCTCTTGGAAAACCCCTGGAGGTTATTTTCTAAAACGGGTTTCCGCGTCCCCCTGGGCGCCCGTGTTGGGCCGCGCAAGGCGGTCCGGGCTGCCCACCCCATCTGAGTGCCCCGTTGGGCCGCGTGCATGGCAGGCATCCAAGGAAGGCTGATGAGCAGCGGTGATGATGATGATGAGACACCAGCTGCAATTTTGACAAAGTGTCACCTCTCAAGCATTTCCAAGCGTGACACAAACAAAAGGGAACGGGAACTTTGATATGAGTGACTTGTGCTTCTTTTTCTCCAAGTGTCACTCCACAGCTGGCACCCAGGCTGTGTGACGCAGGTGTCCGACGAGGAGCGCCCGCGATGGGCCGCGTCAGGCGGCCCGGGCCGCGCTATCACCTCCGGATGACAACATCCAAAGGAGCACGTTGGTGCTTGCTGGGAGTTTGCGCACGCGATAGGCGACGCCTGGCGGCCCTGGCCGCGCCTCGCCAGCGGGTAATGACGACCGCGAGCGCCATGCTGCGCCGATGGAGCTGTCCGAGGAGCGAGAGCGCCCGCCATGGGCGGCATCCGGCGGCCCCTGGCCGTGCTTCGTCTGCGGGTCGCTCTCCACCTCCGGGTGGCCAATCCGAGGTGTCCGCAAAGTGTGTGCGCTCGCCATGGGCGGCATCCGGCGGCCTCTGGCCGTGCTTCGTCTGCGGGTGCACACTCGGAGCGAGGCTCCTGCTCGCTCCGGCGCGGTAGCTTTGTCCGCGCTCCACCTCCGGGTGGCGAATCCCAAAAAGCAGCACTTTGGTGCTACGAAGGTGTCAGAAGAGTGTGTGCGCCCGCCATGGGCGGCATCCGGCGGCCTCTGGCCGTGCTTCGTCTGCGGGTGCACACTAGGCGCGGTGGCTTTGTCCGCGCTCCACCTCCGGGTGGCGAATCCCAAAAAGCAGCACTTGGGTGCTTCGTAGGTGTCAGAAAAGTGTGTGCGCCCGCCATGGGCGGCATCCGGCGGCCTCTGGCCGTGCTTCGTCTGCGGGCGCACACTCGGAGCGAGGC
>NW_026559916.1:12500-17500 GCF_027744805.1 Dunckerocampus dactyliophorus | reverse complement strand
TCCCTGGATGAAATGAGAAAAAAGGTGAAAAAATGGCAAAGTGTCAAGGGAGAAATTCAGAAACTCAGGCCGAGCTGCCTGGAGCCCAGGGGCGGCTGTAAAGTCTGTGGAGTGCCGCTGTGTCCCTGGATGAAATGAGAAAAAAGGTGGAAAAATGGCAAAGTGTCAAGGGAGAAATTCAGAAACTCAGGCCGAGCTGCCTGGAGCCCAGGGGCGGCTGCAAAGTCTGTGGAGTGCCGCTGTGTCCCTGGATGAAATGAGAAAAAGGGTGGAAAAATGGCAAAGTGTCAAGGGAGAAATTCAGAAACTCAGGCCGAGCTGCCTGGAGCCCAGGGGCGGCTGCAAAGTCTGTGGAGTGCCGCTGTGTCCCTGGATGAAATGAGAAAAAGGGTGGAAAAATGGCAAAGTGTCAAGGGAGAAATTCAGAAACCCAGGCCGAGCTGCCTGGAGCCCAGGGGCGGCTGCAAAGTCTGTGGAGAGCCGCTGTGTCCCTGGATGAAATGAGAAAAAGGGTGAAAAAATGGCAAAGTGTCAAGGGAGAAATTCAGAAACCCATGCCTAGGGTCCTGGAGCCCAGGGGCGGCTGTAAAGTCTGTGGAGAGCCGCTGTGTCCCTGGATGAAATGAGAAAAAGGGTGGAAAAATGGCAAAGTGTCAAGGGAGAAATTCAGAAACTCAGGCCGAGCTGCCTGGAGCCCAGGGGCCGCGGGAAAGTCTGTGGAGAGCCGCTGTGTCCCTGGATGAAATGAGAAAAAAGGTGAAAAAATGGCAAAGTGTCAAGGGAGAAATTCAGAAACTCAGGCCGAGCTGCCTGGAGCCCAGGGGCGGATGCAAAGTCTGTGGAGAGCCGCTGTGTCCCTGGATGAAATGAGAAAAAGGGTGAAAAAGTAACAAAGTGTCAAGGGAGCTAGGCAGAAACCCATGCCTAGGGTCCTGGAGCCCAGGGGCCGCGGGAAAGTCTGTGGAGAGCCGCTGTGTCCCTGGATGAAATGAGAAAAAAGGTGAAAAAATGGCAAAGTGTCAAGGGAGCTAGGCAGAAACCCATGCCTAGGGTCCTGGAGCCCAGGGGCGGTTCTAAAGTCTGTGAGAGCCGCTGTTGCCCTGGATGAAATGAGAAAAAAGGTGAAAAAATGGCAAAGTGTCAAGGGAGCTAGGCAGAAACCCATGCCGAGCTGCCTGGAGCCCAGGGGCGGCTGTAAAGTCTGTGGAGTGCCGCTGTGTCCCTGGATGAAATGAGAAAAAAGGTGAAAAAATGGCAAAGTGTCAAGGGAGAAATTCAGAAACTCAGGCCGAGCTGCCTGGAGCCCAGGGGCCGCGGGAAAGTCTGTGGAGAGCCGCTGTGTCCCTGGATGAAATGAAGAAAAAGGTGAAAAAATGGCAAAGTGTCAAGGGAGAAATTCAGAAACCCATGCCTAGGGTCCTGGAGCCCAGGGGCCGCGGGAAAGTCTGTGGAGAGCCGCTGTGTCCCTGGATGAAATGAGAAAAAAGGTGAAAAAGTAACAAAGTGTCAAGGGAGAAATTCAGAAACCCAGGCCGAGCTGCCTGGAGCCTCAAAGCGGATAGAAATAGCGTGGAGAGCCGCTGTTAAGCCAGACGCCCTCTGGCGGACACAGGCAGGAGTTGCAGTAAATGCATTGAAGTCAATGGGCGAGAGTACCCAATGCGCCAAAAAAGTGCTGAAAATATGACAAAGTGTCAAATGAATGGGAGGCAATGGGCGAGAGTACCCAATGCGCCAAAAAAGTGCTGAAAATATGACAAAGTGTCAAATGAATGGGAGTCAATGGGCGAGAGTACCCAATGCACAAAAAAAGTGCTGAAAAAGTCCACACGAGCCTAGTCAGAAATGCAGGCCGAGGCGGCTGGAGCCCCAAAGCGGCTATAAAAAGCGTGGAGAGCCGCTGTCGCCCCGGAGGAACGGAGAAAAAGTGCTGAAAAAAGGCCCACGTCCTAACGGACCGAGGCGGAAGTGCAGGCGAGGCGGCAGGAGTCTGAAAACCGCTATAAAAAGCGTGGAGAGCCGCTGTCGCCCCGGAGAAACGGAGAAAAAGTGCTGAAAAAAGGCCTAAATCCTAACGGACCTAGGCGGAAGTGCAGGCGAGGCGGCAGGAGTCTGAAAACGGCTATAAAATGCGTGGAGAGCCGCTGTCGCCCCGGAGAAACGGAGAAAAAGTGCTGAAAAAAGGCCTAAATCCTAACGGACCGAGGCGGAAGTGCAGGCGAGGCGGCAGGAGTCTGAAAACGGCTATAAAATGCGTGGAGAGCCGCTGTCGCCCCGGAGGAACGGAGAAAAAGTGCTGAAAAAAGGCCTAAATCCTAACGGACCGAGGCGGAAGTGCAGGCGAGGCGGCAGGAGTCTGAAAACGGCTATAAAATGCGTGGAGAGCCGCTGTCGCCCCGGAGGAACGGAGAAAAAGTGCTGAAAAAAGGCCTAAATCCTAACGGACCGAGGCGGAAGTGCAGGCGAGGCGGCAGGAGTCTGAAAACGGCTATAAAATGCGTGGAGAGCCGCTGTCGCCCCGGAGGAACGGAGAAAAAGTGCTGAAAAAAGGCCTAAATCCTAACGGACCGAGGCGGAAGTGCAGGCGAGGCGGCAGGAGTCTGAAAGCGGCTATAAAACGCGTGGAGAGCCGCTCGGATGATTTTTCAAAGTGTCAAATGAATGGGAGTGAATGGGGCAGAGTACCCAATGTGTAAAAAAAGTGCTGAAAAAACGACAAAGTCCACACGAGCCTAGTCAGAAATGCAGTCCGAGGCGGCTGGAGCCCCAAAGCGGCTATAAAACGCGTGGAGAGCCGCTCGGATGATTTTTCAAAGTGTCAAATGAATGGGAGTGAATGGGGCAGAGTACCCAATGTGTAAAAAAAGTGCTGAAAAAACGACAAAGTCCACACGAGCCTAGTCAGAAATGCAGTCCGAGGCGGCTGGAGCCCCAAAGCGGCTATAAAATGCGTGGAGAGCCGCTCGGATGATTTTTCAAAGTGTCAAATGAATGGGAGTGAATGGGGCGGAGTACCCAATGCGCGAAAAAAGTGCTGAAAAAACGACAAAGTCCACACGAGCCTAGTCAGAAATGAAGGCCGAGGCGGCTGGAGCCCCAAAGCGGCTATAAAATGCGTGGAGAGCCGCTCGGATGATTTTTCAAAGTGTGAAATGAATGGGAGTGAATGGGGCGGAGTACCCAATGCGCGAAAAAAGTGCTGAAAAAACGACAAAGTCCACACGAGCCTAGTCAGAAATGAAGGCCGAGGCGGCTGGAGCCCCAAAGCGGCTATAAAATGCGTGGAGAGCCGCTCGGATGATTTTTCTAAGTGTGAAATGAATGGGAGTGAATGGGGCGGAGTACCCAATGCGCGAAAAAAGTGCTGAAAAAACGACAAAGTGTCAAATGAATGGGAGTGAATGGGCGGAGTACCCAATGCGTGAAAAAAGGTCTGGAAAAACGACAAAGTGTCAAATGAATGGGAGTGAATGGGCGGAGTACCCAATGCGCGAAAAAAGTGCTGAAAAAATGACAAAGTGTCAAATGAATGGGAGTCAATGAGTGTTTTGGTCGACCAGGAAAAAACGCGTTTACGGGAGAGGGTAAATCAGCCGAGAGGGGGGGGGGGGGTATACTTTACCCTCTCCCGTAAATGCCATTTTTCCTGGTTGACCAAAACACCTCCAGCACGATTTCGGAAACCCAGTTTTTAGAAACACTGACCTCCAGGGGAAGTACCGAGAAAAGCACACTTTTGAATCCGCTTTTGACGCACTGAAACACGGACGTGAGCTGGGGCTGTGCCGCTCTTGGAAAACCCCTGGAGGTTATTTTCTAAAACGGGTTTCCGCGTCCCCCTGGGCGCCCGTGTTGGGCCGCGCAAGGCGGTCCGGGCTGCCCACCCCATCTGAGTGCCCCGTTGGGCCGCGTGCATGGCAGGCATCCAAGGAAGGCTGATGAGCAGCGGTGATGATGATGATGAGACACCAGCTGCAATTTTGACAAAGTGTCACCTCTCAAGCATTTCCAAGCGTGACACAAACAAAAGGGAACGGGAACTTTGATATGAGTGACTTGTGCTTCTTTTTCTCCAAGTGTCACTCCACAGCTGGCACCCAGGCTGTGTGACGCAGGTGTCCGACGAGGAGCGCCCGCGATGGGCCGCGTCAGGCGGCCCGGGCCGCGCTATCACCTCCGGATGACAACATCCAAAGGAGCACGTTGGTGCTTGCTGGGAGTTTGCGCACGCGATAGGCGACGCCTGGCGGCCCTGGCCGCGCCTCGCCAGCGGGTAATGACGACCGCGAGCGCCATGCTGCGCCGATGGAGCTGTCCGAGGAGCGAGAGCGCCCGCCATGGGCGGCATCCGGCGGCCCCTGGCCGTGCTTCGTCTGCGGGTCGCTCTCCACCTCCGGGTGGCCAATCCGAGGTGTCCGCAAAGTGTGTGCGCTCGCCATGGGCGGCATCCGGCGGCCTCTGGCCGTGCTTCGTCTGCGGGTGCACACTCGGAGCGAGGCTCCTGCTCGCTCCGGCGCGGTAGCTTTGTCCGCGCTCCACCTCCGGGTGGCGAATCCCAAAAAGCAGCACTTTGGTGCTACGAAGGTGTCAGAAGAGTGTGTGCGCCCGCCATGGGCGGCATCCGGCGGCCTCTGGCCGTGCTTCGTCTGCGGGTGCACACTAGGCGCGGTGGCTTTGTCCGCGCTCCACCTCCGGGTGGCGAATCCCAAAAAGCAGCACTTGGGTGCTTCGTAGGTGTCAGAAAAGTGTGTGCGCCCGCCATGGGCGGCATCCGGCGGCCTCTGGCCGTGCTTCGTCTGCGGGCGCACACTCGGAGCGAGGCTGCTGCTCGCTCCGGCGCGGTGGCTGGGTCCGCGCTCCACCTCCGGGTGGCGGAAGGAATCGAAAAGGAGCACTTTGCTGCTTCGCAGGTGTCAGAGGAGTGGGAGCGCCCGCCATGGGCGGCATCCGGCGGCCCCTGGCCGTGCTTCGTCTGCGGGTCGCTCTCCACCTCCGGGTGG
>NW_026559915.1:0-48934 GCF_027744805.1 Dunckerocampus dactyliophorus | reverse complement strand
TCAAGTACTTTTTAGGTGGTTTGGTGCACATGTGGTTCATTGTTGGGCAGTTGTGGGCAATGTTCATAAATGCACTCTATTCGGTGTGAAAGGCGTTTTTAAGCAATAACTCTTAGATTTAGTCACTGCAAGCCAGCAGAAGGTGCTATAGGCTCAAATCTCATGTATGTGGTGTAGCTTCTTACCCCCTGCATGGAAAACGTGGTTTGGGGCTGCTGGGATGTATTGCTGGGCAGTTACAGGCAAAATGAAAAAAAGTGACTCATTCGGCCTGAGAAGGTGTTTCAAGTACTTTTTAGGTGGTTTGGTGCACATGTGGTTCATTGTTGGGCAGTTGTGGGCAATGTTCATAAATGCACTCTATTCGGTGTGAAAGGCGTTTTTAAGCAATAACTCTTAGATTTAGTCACTGCAAGCCAGCAGAAGGTGCTATAGGCTCAAATCTCATGTATGTGGTGTAGCTTCTTACCCCCTGCATGGAAAACGTGGTTTGGGGCTGCTGGGATGTATTGCTGGGCAGTTACAGGCAAAATGAAAAAAAGTGACTCATTCGGCCTGAGAAGGTGTTTCAAGTACTTTTTAGGTGGTTTGGTGCACATGTGGTTCATTGTTGGGCAGTTGTGGGCAATGTTCATAAATGCACTCTATTCGGTGTGAAAGGCGTTTTTAAGCAATAACTCTTAGATTTAGTCACTGCAAGCCAGCAGAAGGTGCTATAGGCTCAAATCTCATGTATGTGGTGTAGCTTCTTACCCCCTGCATGGAAAACGTGGTTTGGGGCTGCTGGGATGTATTGCTGGGCAGTTACAGGCAAAATGAAAAAAAGTGACTCATTCGGCCTGAGAAGGTGTTTCAAGTACTTTTTAGGTGGTTTGGTGCACATGTGGTTCATTGTTGGGCAGTTGTGGGCAATGTTCATAAATGCACTCTATTCGGTGTGAAAGGCGTTTTTAAGCAATAACTCTTAGATTTAGTCACTGCAAGCCAGCAGAAGGTGCTATAGGCTCAAATCTCATGTATGTGGTGTAGCTTCTTACCCCCTGCATGGAAAACGTGGTTTGGGGCTGCTGGGATGTATTGCTGGGCAGTTACAGGCAAAATGAAAAAAAGTGACTCATTCGGCCTGAGAAGGTGTTTCAAGTACTTTTTAGGTGGTTTGGTGCACATGTGGTTCATTGTTGGGCAGTTGTGGGCAATGTTCATAAATGCACTCTATTCGGTGTGAAAGGCGTTTTTAAGCAATAACTCTTAGATTTAGTCACTGCAAGCCAGCAGAAGGTGCTATAGGCTCAAATCTCATGTATGTGGTGTAGCTTCTTACCCCCTGCATGGAAAACGTGGTTTGGGGCTGCTGGGATGTATTGCTGGGCAGTTACAGGCAAAATGAAAAAAAGTGACTCATTCGGCCTGAGAAGGTGTTTCAAGTACTTTTTAGGTGGTTTGGTGCACATGTGGTTCATTGTTGGGCAGTTGTGGGCAATGTTCATAAATGCACTCTATTCGGTGTGAAAGGCGTTTTTAAGCAATAACTCTTAGATTTAGTCACTGCAAGCCAGCAGAAGGTGCTATAGGCTCAAATCTCATGTATGTGGTGTAGCTTCTTACCCCCTGCATGGAAAACGTGGTTTGGGGCTGCTGGGATGTATTGCTGGGCAGTTACAGGCAAAATGAAAAAAAGTGACTCATTCGGCCTGAGAAGGTGTTTCAAGTACTTTTTAGGTGGTTTGGTGCACATGTGGTTCATTGTTGGGCAGTTGTGGGCAATGTTCATAAATGCACTCTATTCGGTGTGAAAGGCGTTTTTAAGCAATAACTCTTAGATTTAGTCACTGCAAGCCAGCAGAAGGTGCTATAGGCTCAAATCTCATGTATGTGGTGTAGCTTCTTACCCCCTGCATGGAAAACGTGGTTTGGGGCTGCTGGGATGTATTGCTGGGCAGTTACAGGCAAAATGAAAAAAAGTGACTCATTCGGCCTGAGAAGGTGTTTCAAGTACTTTTTAGGTGGTTTGGTGCACATGTGGTTCATTGTTGGGCAGTTGTGGGCAATGTTCATAAATGCACTCTATTCGGTGTGAAAGGCGTTTTTAAGCAATAACTCTTAGATTTAGTCACTGCAAGCCAGCAGAAGGTGCTATAGGCTCAAATCTCATGTATGTGGTGTAGCTTCTTACCCCCTGCATGGAAAACGTGGTTTGGGGCTGCTGGGATGTATTGCTGGGCAGTTACAGGCAAAATGAAAAAAAGTGACTCATTCGGCCTGAGAAGGTGTTTCAAGTACTTTTTAGGTGGTTTGGTGCACATGTGGTTCATTGTTGGGCAGTTGTGGGCAATGTTCATAAATGCACTCTATTCGGTGTGAAAGGCGTTTTTAAGCAATAACTCTTAGATTTAGTCACTGCAAGCCAGCAGAAGGTGCTATAGGCTCAAATCTCATGTATGTGGTGTAGCTTCTTACCCCCTGCATGGAAAACGTGGTTTGGGGCTGCTGGGATGTATTGCTGGGCAGTTACAGGCAAAATGAAAAAAAGTGACTCATTCGGCCTGAGAAGGTGTTTCAAGTACTTTTTAGGTGGTTTGGTGCACATGTGGTTCATTGTTGGGCAGTTGTGGGCAATGTTCATAAATGCACTCTATTCGGTGTGAAAGGCGTTTTTAAGCAATAACTCTTAGATTTAGTCACTGCAAGCCAGCAGAAGGTGCTATAGGCTCAAATCTCATGTATGTGGTGTAGCTTCTTACCCCCTGCATGGAAAACGTGGTTTGGGGCTGCTGGGATGTATTGCTGGGCAGTTACAGGCAAAATGAAAAAAAGTGACTCATTCGGCCTGAGAAGGTGTTTCAAGTACTTTTTAGGTGGTTTGGTGCACATGTGGTTCATTGTTGGGCAGTTGTGGGCAATGTTCATAAATGCACTCTATTCGGTGTGAAAGGCGTTTTTAAGCAATAACTCTTAGATTTAGTCACTGCAAGCCAGCAGAAGGTGCTATAGGCTCAAATCTCATGTATGTGGTGTAGCTTCTTACCCCCTGCATGGAAAACGTGGTTTGGGGCTGCTGGGATGTATTGCTGGGCAGTTACAGGCAAAATGAAAAAAAGTGACTCATTCGGCCTGAGAAGGTGTTTCAAGTACTTTTTAGGTGGTTTGGTGCACATGTGGTTCATTGTTGGGCAGTTGTGGGCAATGTTCATAAATGCACTCTATTCGGTGTGAAAGGCGTTTTTAAGCAATAACTCTTAGATTTAGTCACTGCAAGCCAGCAGAAGGTGCTATAGGCTCAAATCTCATGTATGTGGTGTAGCTTCTTACCCCCTGCATGGAAAACGTGGTTTGGGGCTGCTGGGATGTATTGCTGGGCAGTTACAGGCAAAATGAAAAAAAGTGACTCATTCGGCCTGAGAAGGTGTTTCAAGTACTTTTTAGGTGGTTTGGTGCACATGTGGTTCATTGTTGGGCAGTTGTGGGCAATGTTCATAAATGCACTCTATTCGGTGTGAAAGGCGTTTTTAAGCAATAACTCTTAGATTTAGTCACTGCAAGCCAGCAGAAGGTGCTATAGGCTCAAATCTCATGTATGTGGTGTAGCTTCTTACCCCCTGCATGGAAAACGTGGTTTGGGGCTGCTGGGATGTATTGCTGGGCAGTTACAGGCAAAATGAAAAAAAGTGACTCATTCGGCCTGAGAAGGTGTTTCAAGTACTTTTTAGGTGGTTTGGTGCACATGTGGTTCATTGTTGGGCAGTTGTGGGCAATGTTCATAAATGCACTCTATTCGGTGTGAAAGGCGTTTTTAAGCAATAACTCTTAGATTTAGTCACTGCAAGCCAGCAGAAGGTGCTATAGGCTCAAATCTCATGTATGTGGTGTAGCTTCTTACCCCCTGCATGGAAAACGTGGTTTGGGGCTGCTGGGATGTATTGCTGGGCAGTTACAGGCAAAATGAAAAAAAGTGACTCATTCGGCCTGAGAAGGTGTTTCAAGTACTTTTTAGGTGGTTTGGTGCACATGTGGTTCATTGTTGGGCAGTTGTGGGCAATGTTCATAAATGCACTCTATTCGGTGTGAAAGGCGTTTTTAAGCAATAACTCTTAGATTTAGTCACTGCAAGCCAGCAGAAGGTGCTATAGGCTCAAATCTCATGTATGTGGTGTAGCTTCTTACCCCCTGCATGGAAAACGTGGTTTGGGGCTGCTGGGATGTATTGCTGGGCAGTTACAGGCAAAATGAAAAAAAGTGACTCATTCGGCCTGAGAAGGTGTTTCAAGTACTTTTTAGGTGGTTTGGTGCACATGTGGTTCATTGTTGGGCAGTTGTGGGCAATGTTCATAAATGCACTCTATTCGGTGTGAAAGGCGTTTTTAAGCAATAACTCTTAGATTTAGTCACTGCAAGCCAGCAGAAGGTGCTATAGGCTCAAATCTCATGTATGTGGTGTAGCTTCTTACCCCCTGCATGGAAAACGTGGTTTGGGGCTGCTGGGATGTATTGCTGGGCAGTTACAGGCAAAATGAAAAAAAGTGACTCATTCGGCCTGAGAAGGTGTTTCAAGTACTTTTTAGGTGGTTTGGTGCACATGTGGTTCATTGTTGGGCAGTTGTGGGCAATGTTCATAAATGCACTCTATTCGGTGTGAAAGGCGTTTTTAAGCAATAACTCTTAGATTTAGTCACTGCAAGCCAGCAGAAGGTGCTATAGGCTCAAATCTCATGTATGTGGTGTAGCTTCTTACCCCCTGCATGGAAAACGTGGTTTGGGGCTGCTGGGATGTATTGCTGGGCAGTTACAGGCAAAATGAAAAAAAGTGACTCATTCGGCCTGAGAAGGTGTTTCAAGTACTTTTTAGGTGGTTTGGTGCACATGTGGTTCATTGTTGGGCAGTTGTGGGCAATGTTCATAAATGCACTCTATTCGGTGTGAAAGGCGTTTTTAAGCAATAACTCTTAGATTTAGTCACTGCAAGCCAGCAGAAGGTGCTATAGGCTCAAATCTCATGTATGTGGTGTAGCTTCTTACCCCCTGCATGGAAAACGTGGTTTGGGGCTGCTGGGATGTATTGCTGGGCAGTTACAGGCAAAATGAAAAAAAGTGACTCATTCGGCCTGAGAAGGTGTTTCAAGTACTTTTTAGGTGGTTTGGTGCACATGTGGTTCATTGTTGGGCAGTTGTGGGCAATGTTCATAAATGCACTCTATTCGGTGTGAAAGGCGTTTTTAAGCAATAACTCTTAGATTTAGTCACTGCAAGCCAGCAGAAGGTGCTATAGGCTCAAATCTCATGTATGTGGTGTAGCTTCTTACCCCCTGCATGGAAAACGTGGTTTGGGGCTGCTGGGATGTATTGCTGGGCAGTTACAGGCAAAATGAAAAAAAGTGACTCATTCGGCCTGAGAAGGTGTTTCAAGTACTTTTTAGGTGGTTTGGTGCACATGTGGTTCATTGTTGGGCAGTTGTGGGCAATGTTCATAAATGCACTCTATTCGGTGTGAAAGGCGTTTTTAAGCAATAACTCTTAGATTTAGTCACTGCAAGCCAGCAGAAGGTGCTATAGGCTCAAATCTCATGTATGTGGTGTAGCTTCTTACCCCCTGCATGGAAAACGTGGTTTGGGGCTGCTGGGATGTATTGCTGGGCAGTTACAGGCAAAATGAAAAAAAGTGACTCATTCGGCCTGAGAAGGTGTTTCAAGTACTTTTTAGGTGGTTTGGTGCACATGTGGTTCATTGTTGGGCAGTTGTGGGCAATGTTCATAAATGCACTCTATTCGGTGTGAAAGGCGTTTTTAAGCAATAACTCTTAGATTTAGTCACTGCAAGCCAGCAGAAGGTGCTATAGGCTCAAATCTCATGTATGTGGTGTAGCTTCTTACCCCCTGCATGGAAAACGTGGTTTGGGGCTGCTGGGATGTATTGCTGGGCAGTTACAGGCAAAATGAAAAAAAGTGACTCATTCGGCCTGAGAAGGTGTTTCAAGTACTTTTTAGGTGGTTTGGTGCACATGTGGTTCATTGTTGGGCAGTTGTGGGCAATGTTCATAAATGCACTCTATTCGGTGTGAAAGGCGTTTTTAAGCAATAACTCTTAGATTTAGTCACTGCAAGCCAGCAGAAGGTGCTATAGGCTCAAATCTCATGTATGTGGTGTAGCTTCTTACCCCCTGCATGGAAAACGTGGTTTGGGGCTGCTGGGATGTATTGCTGGGCAGTTACAGGCAAAATGAAAAAAAGTGACTCATTCGGCCTGAGAAGGTGTTTCAAGTACTTTTTAGGTGGTTTGGTGCACATGTGGTTCATTGTTGGGCAGTTGTGGGCAATGTTCATAAATGCACTCTATTCGGTGTGAAAGGCGTTTTTAAGCAATAACTCTTAGATTTAGTCACTGCAAGCCAGCAGAAGGTGCTATAGGCTCAAATCTCATGTATGTGGTGTAGCTTCTTACCCCCTGCATGGAAAACGTGGTTTGGGGCTGCTGGGATGTATTGCTGGGCAGTTACAGGCAAAATGAAAAAAAGTGACTCATTCGGCCTGAGAAGGTGTTTCAAGTACTTTTTAGGTGGTTTGGTGCACATGTGGTTCATTGTTGGGCAGTTGTGGGCAATGTTCATAAATGCACTCTATTCGGTGTGAAAGGCGTTTTTAAGCAATAACTCTTAGATTTAGTCACTGCAAGCCAGCAGAAGGTGCTATAGGCTCAAATCTCATGTATGTGGTGTAGCTTCTTACCCCCTGCATGGAAAACGTGGTTTGGGGCTGCTGGGATGTATTGCTGGGCAGTTACAGGCAAAATGAAAAAAAGTGACTCATTCGGCCTGAGAAGGTGTTTCAAGTACTTTTTAGGTGGTTTGGTGCACATGTGGTTCATTGTTGGGCAGTTGTGGGCAATGTTCATAAATGCACTCTATTCGGTGTGAAAGGCGTTTTTAAGCAATAACTCTTAGATTTAGTCACTGCAAGCCAGCAGAAGGTGCTATAGGCTCAAATCTCATGTATGTGGTGTAGCTTCTTACCCCCTGCATGGAAAACGTGGTTTGGGGCTGCTGGGATGTATTGCTGGGCAGTTACAGGCAAAATGAAAAAAAGTGACTCATTCGGCCTGAGAAGGTGTTTCAAGTACTTTTTAGGTGGTTTGGTGCACATGTGGTTCATTGTTGGGCAGTTGTGGGCAATGTTCATAAATGCACTCTATTCGGTGTGAAAGGCGTTTTTAAGCAATAACTCTTAGATTTAGTCACTGCAAGCCAGCAGAAGGTGCTATAGGCTCAAATCTCATGTATGTGGTGTAGCTTCTTACCCCCTGCATGGAAAACGTGGTTTGGGGCTGCTGGGATGTATTGCTGGGCAGTTACAGGCAAAATGAAAAAAAGTGACTCATTCGGCCTGAGAAGGTGTTTCAAGTACTTTTTAGGTGGTTTGGTGCACATGTGGTTCATTGTTGGGCAGTTGTGGGCAATGTTCATAAATGCACTCTATTCGGTGTGAAAGGCGTTTTTAAGCAATAACTCTTAGATTTAGTCACTGCAAGCCAGCAGAAGGTGCTATAGGCTCAAATCTCATGTATGTGGTGTAGCTTCTTACCCCCTGCATGGAAAACGTGGTTTGGGGCTGCTGGGATGTATTGCTGGGCAGTTACAGGCAAAATGAAAAAAAGTGACTCATTCGGCCTGAGAAGGTGTTTCAAGTACTTTTTAGGTGGTTTGGTGCACATGTGGTTCATTGTTGGGCAGTTGTGGGCAATGTTCATAAATGCACTCTATTCGGTGTGAAAGGCGTTTTTAAGCAATAACTCTTAGATTTAGTCACTGCAAGCCAGCAGAAGGTGCTATAGGCTCAAATCTCATGTATGTGGTGTAGCTTCTTACCCCCTGCATGGAAAACGTGGTTTGGGGCTGCTGGGATGTATTGCTGGGCAGTTACAGGCAAAATGAAAAAAAGTGACTCATTCGGCCTGAGAAGGTGTTTCAAGTACTTTTTAGGTGGTTTGGTGCACATGTGGTTCATTGTTGGGCAGTTGTGGGCAATGTTCATAAATGCACTCTATTCGGTGTGAAAGGCGTTTTTAAGCAATAACTCTTAGATTTAGTCACTGCAAGCCAGCAGAAGGTGCTATAGGCTCAAATCTCATGTATGTGGTGTAGCTTCTTACCCCCTGCATGGAAAACGTGGTTTGGGGCTGCTGGGATGTATTGCTGGGCAGTTACAGGCAAAATGAAAAAAAGTGACTCATTCGGCCTGAGAAGGTGTTTCAAGTACTTTTTAGGTGGTTTGGTGCACATGTGGTTCATTGTTGGGCAGTTGTGGGCAATGTTCATAAATGCACTCTATTCGGTGTGAAAGGCGTTTTTAAGCAATAACTCTTAGATTTAGTCACTGCAAGCCAGCAGAAGGTGCTATAGGCTCAAATCTCATGTATGTGGTGTAGCTTCTTACCCCCTGCATGGAAAACGTGGTTTGGGGCTGCTGGGATGTATTGCTGGGCAGTTACAGGCAAAATGAAAAAAAGTGACTCATTCGGCCTGAGAAGGTGTTTCAAGTACTTTTTAGGTGGTTTGGTGCACATGTGGTTCATTGTTGGGCAGTTGTGGGCAATGTTCATAAATGCACTCTATTCGGTGTGAAAGGCGTTTTTAAGCAATAACTCTTAGATTTAGTCACTGCAAGCCAGCAGAAGGTGCTATAGGCTCAAATCTCATGTATGTGGTGTAGCTTCTTACCCCCTGCATGGAAAACGTGGTTTGGGGCTGCTGGGATGTATTGCTGGGCAGTTACAGGCAAAATGAAAAAAAGTGACTCATTCGGCCTGAGAAGGTGTTTCAAGTACTTTTTAGGTGGTTTGGTGCACATGTGGTTCATTGTTGGGCAGTTGTGGGCAATGTTCATAAATGCACTCTATTCGGTGTGAAAGGCGTTTTTAAGCAATAACTCTTAGATTTAGTCACTGCAAGCCAGCAGAAGGTGCTATAGGCTCAAATCTCATGTATGTGGTGTAGCTTCTTACCCCCTGCATGGAAAACGTGGTTTGGGGCTGCTGGGATGTATTGCTGGGCAGTTACAGGCAAAATGAAAAAAAGTGACTCATTCGGCCTGAGAAGGTGTTTCAAGTACTTTTTAGGTGGTTTGGTGCACATGTGGTTCATTGTTGGGCAGTTGTGGGCAATGTTCATAAATGCACTCTATTCGGTGTGAAAGGCGTTTTTAAGCAATAACTCTTAGATTTAGTCACTGCAAGCCAGCAGAAGGTGCTATAGGCTCAAATCTCATGTATGTGGTGTAGCTTCTTACCCCCTGCATGGAAAACGTGGTTTGGGGCTGCTGGGATGTATTGCTGGGCAGTTACAGGCAAAATGAAAAAAAGTGACTCATTCGGCCTGAGAAGGTGTTTCAAGTACTTTTTAGGTGGTTTGGTGCACATGTGGTTCATTGTTGGGCAGTTGTGGGCAATGTTCATAAATGCACTCTATTCGGTGTGAAAGGCGTTTTTAAGCAATAACTCTTAGATTTAGTCACTGCAAGCCAGCAGAAGGTGCTATAGGCTCAAATCTCATGTATGTGGTGTAGCTTCTTACCCCCTGCATGGAAAACGTGGTTTGGGGCTGCTGGGATGTATTGCTGGGCAGTTACAGGCAAAATGAAAAAAAGTGACTCATTCGGCCTGAGAAGGTGTTTCAAGTACTTTTTAGGTGGTTTGGTGCACATGTGGTTCATTGTTGGGCAGTTGTGGGCAATGTTCATAAATGCACTCTATTCGGTGTGAAAGGCGTTTTTAAGCAATAACTCTTAGATTTAGTCACTGCAAGCCAGCAGAAGGTGCTATAGGCTCAAATCTCATGTATGTGGTGTAGCTTCTTACCCCCTGCATGGAAAACGTGGTTTGGGGCTGCTGGGATGTATTGCTGGGCAGTTACAGGCAAAATGAAAAAAAGTGACTCATTCGGCCTGAGAAGGTGTTTCAAGTACTTTTTAGGTGGTTTGGTGCACATGTGGTTCATTGTTGGGCAGTTGTGGGCAATGTTCATAAATGCACTCTATTCGGTGTGAAAGGCGTTTTTAAGCAATAACTCTTAGATTTAGTCACTGCAAGCCAGCAGAAGGTGCTATAGGCTCAAATCTCATGTATGTGGTGTAGCTTCTTACCCCCTGCATGGAAAACGTGGTTTGGGGCTGCTGGGATGTATTGCTGGGCAGTTACAGGCAAAATGAAAAAAAGTGACTCATTCGGCCTGAGAAGGTGTTTCAAGTACTTTTTAGGTGGTTTGGTGCACATGTGGTTCATTGTTGGGCAGTTGTGGGCAATGTTCATAAATGCACTCTATTCGGTGTGAAAGGCGTTTTTAAGCAATAACTCTTAGATTTAGTCACTGCAAGCCAGCAGAAGGTGCTATAGGCTCAAATCTCATGTATGTGGTGTAGCTTCTTACCCCCTGCATGGAAAACGTGGTTTGGGGCTGCTGGGATGTATTGCTGGGCAGTTACAGGCAAAATGAAAAAAAGTGACTCATTCGGCCTGAGAAGGTGTTTCAAGTACTTTTTAGGTGGTTTGGTGCACATGTGGTTCATTGTTGGCAGTTGTGGGCAATGTTCATAAATGCACTCTATTCGGTGTGAAAGGCGTTTTTAAGCAATAACTCTTAGATTTAGTCACTGCAAGCCAGCAGAAGGTGCTATAGGCTCAAATCTCATGTATGTGGTGTAGCTTCTTACCCCCTGCATGGAAAACGTGGTTTGGGGCTGCTGGGATGTATTGCTGGGCAGTTACAGGCAAAATGAAAAAAAGTGACTCATTCGGCCTGAGAAGGTGTTTCAAGTACTTTTTAGGTGGTTTGGTGCACATGTGGTTCATTGTTGGGCAGTTGTGGGCAATGTTCATAAATGCACTCTATTCGGTGTGAAAGGCGTTTTTAAGCAATAACTCTTAGATTTAGTCACTGCAAGCCAGCAGAAGGTGCTATAGGCTCAAATCTCATGTATGTGGTGTAGCTTCTTACCCCCTGCATGGAAAACGTGGTTTGGGGCTGCTGGGATGTATTGCTGGGCAGTTACAGGCAAAATGAAAAAAAGTGACTCATTCGGCCTGAGAAGGGTTTCAAGTACTTTTTAGGTGGTTTGGTGCACATGTGGTTCATTGTTGGGCAGTTGTGGGCAATGTTCATAAATGCACTCTATTCGGTGTGAAAGGCGTTTTTAAGCAATAACTCTTAGATTTAGTCACTGCAAGCCAGCAGAAGGTGCTATAGGCTCAAATCTCATGTATGTGGTGTAGCTTCTTACCCCCTGCATGGAAAACGTGGTTTGGGGCTGCTGGGATGTATTGCTGGGCAGTTACAGGCAAAATGAAAAAAAGTGACTCATTCGGCCTGAGAAGGTGTTTCAAGTACTTTTTAGGTGGTTTGGTGCACATGTGGTTCATTGTTGGGCAGTTGTGGGCAATGTTCATAAATGCACTCTATTCGGTGTGAAAGGCGTTTTTAAGCAATAACTCTTAGATTTAGTCACTGCAAGCCAGCAGAAGGTGCTATAGGCTCAAATCTCATGTATGTGGTGTAGCTTCTTACCCCCTGCATGGAAAACGTGGTTTGGGGCTGCTGGGATGTATTGCTGGGCAGTTACAGGCAAAATGAAAAAAAGTGACTCATTCGGCCTGAGAAGGTGTTTCAAGTACTTTTTAGGTGGTTTGGTGCACATGTGGTTCATTGTTGGGCAGTTGTGGGCAATGTTCATAAATGCACTCTATTCGGTGTGAAAGGCGTTTTTAAGCAATAACTCTTAGATTTAGTCACTGCAAGCCAGCAGAAGGTGCTATAGGCTCAAATCTCATGTATGTGGTGTAGCTTCTTACCCCCTGCATGGAAAACGTGGTTTGGGGCTGCTGGGATGTATTGCTGGGCAGTTACAGGCAAAATGAAAAAAAGTGACTCATTCGGCCTGAGAAGGTGTTTCAAGTACTTTTTAGGTGGTTTGGTGCACATGTGGTTCATTGTTGGGCAGTTGTGGGCAATGTTCATAAATGCACTCTATTCGGTGTGAAAGGCGTTTTTAAGCAATAACTCTTAGATTTAGTCACTGCAAGCCAGCAGAAGGTGCTATAGGCTCAAATCTCATGTATGTGGTGTAGCTTCTTACCCCCTGCATGGAAAACGTGGTTTGGGGCTGCTGGGATGTATTGCTGGGCAGTTACAGGCAAAATGAAAAAAAGTGACTCATTCGGCCTGAGAAGGTGTTTCAAGTACTTTTTAGGTGGTTTGGTGCACATGTGGTTCATTGTTGGGCAGTTGTGGGCAATGTTCATAAATGCACTCTATTCGGTGTGAAAGGCGTTTTTAAGCAATAACTCTTAGATTTAGTCACTGCAAGCCAGCAGAAGGTGCTATAGGCTCAAATCTCATGTATGTGGTGTAGCTTCTTACCCCCTGCATGGAAAACGTGGTTTGGGGCTGCTGGGATGTATTGCTGGGCAGTTACAGGCAAAATGAAAAAAAGTGACTCATTCGGCCTGAGAAGGTGTTTCAAGTACTTTTTAGGTGGTTTGGTGCACATGTGGTTCATTGTTGGGCAGTTGTGGGCAATGTTCATAAATGCACTCTATTCGGTGTGAAAGGCGTTTTTAAGCAATAACTCTTAGATTTAGTCACTGCAAGCCAGCAGAAGGTGCTATAGGCTCAAATCTCATGTATGTGGTGTAGCTTCTTACCCCCTGCATGGAAAACGTGGTTTGGGGCTGCTGGGATGTATTGCTGGGCAGTTACAGGCAAAATGAAAAAAAGTGACTCATTCGGCCTGAGAAGGTGTTTCAAGTACTTTTTAGGTGGTTTGGTGCACATGTGGTTCATTGTTGGGCAGTTGTGGGCAATGTTCATAAATGCACTCTATTCGGTGTGAAAGGCGTTTTTAAGCAATAACTCTTAGATTTAGTCACTGCAAGCCAGCAGAAGGTGCTATAGGCTCAAATCTCATGTATGTGGTGTAGCTTCTTACCCCCTGCATGGAAAACGTGGTTTGGGGCTGCTGGGATGTATTGCTGGGCAGTTACAGGCAAAATGAAAAAAAGTGACTCATTCGGCCTGAGAAGGTGTTTCAAGTACTTTTTAGGTGGTTTGGTGCACATGTGGTTCATTGTTGGGCAGTTGTGGGCAATGTTCATAAATGCACTCTATTCGGTGTGAAAGGCGTTTTTAAGCAATAACTCTTAGATTTAGTCACTGCAAGCCAGCAGAAGGTGCTATAGGCTCAAATCTCATGTATGTGGTGTAGCTTCTTACCCCCTGCATGGAAAACGTGGTTTGGGGCTGCTGGGATGTATTGCTGGGCAGTTACAGGCAAAATGAAAAAAAGTGACTCATTCGGCCTGAGAAGGTGTTTCAAGTACTTTTTAGGTGGTTTGGTGCACATGTGGTTCATTGTTGGGCAGTTGTGGGCAATGTTCATAAATGCACTCTATTCGGTGTGAAAGGCGTTTTTAAGCAATAACTCTTAGATTTAGTCACTGCAAGCCAGCAGAAGGTGCTATAGGCTCAAATCTCATGTATGTGGTGTAGCTTCTTACCCCCTGCATGGAAAACGTGGTTTGGGGCTGCTGGGATGTATTGCTGGGCAGTTACAGGCAAAATGAAAAAAAGTGACTCATTCGGCCTGAGAAGGTGTTTCAAGTACTTTTTAGGTGGTTTGGTGCACATGTGGTTCATTGTTGGGCAGTTGTGGGCAATGTTCATAAATGCACTCTATTCGGTGTGAAAGGCGTTTTTAAGCAATAACTCTTAGATTTAGTCACTGCAAGCCAGCAGAAGGTGCTATAGGCTCAAATCTCATGTATGTGGTGTAGCTTCTTACCCCCTGCATGGAAAACGTGGTTTGGGGCTGCTGGGATGTATTGCTGGGCAGTTACAGGCAAAATGAAAAAAAGTGACTCATTCGGCCTGAGAAGGTGTTTCAAGTACTTTTTAGGTGGTTTGGTGCACATGTGGTTCATTGTTGGGCAGTTGTGGGCAATGTTCATAAATGCACTCTATTCGGTGTGAAAGGCGTTTTTAAGCAATAACTCTTAGATTTAGTCACTGCAAGCCAGCAGAAGGTGCTATAGGCTCAAATCTCATGTATGTGGTGTAGCTTCTTACCCCCTGCATGGAAAACGTGGTTTGGGGCTGCTGGGATGTATTGCTGGGCAGTTACAGGCAAAATGAAAAAAAGTGACTCATTCGGCCTGAGAAGGTGTTTCAAGTACTTTTTAGGTGGTTTGGTGCACATGTGGTTCATTGTTGGGCAGTTGTGGGCAATGTTCATAAATGCACTCTATTCGGTGTGAAAGGCGTTTTTAAGCAATAACTCTTAGATTTAGTCACTGCAAGCCAGCAGAAGGTGCTATAGGCTCAAATCTCATGTATGTGGTGTAGCTTCTTACCCCCTGCATGGAAAACGTGGTTTGGGGCTGCTGGGATGTATTGCTGGGCAGTTACAGGCAAAATGAAAAAAAGTGACTCATTCGGCCTGAGAAGGTGTTTCAAGTACTTTTTAGGTGGTTTGGTGCACATGTGGTTCATTGTTGGGCAGTTGTGGGCAATGTTCATAAATGCACTCTATTCGGTGTGAAAGGCGTTTTTAAGCAATAACTCTTAGATTTAGTCACTGCAAGCCAGCAGAAGGTGCTATAGGCTCAAATCTCATGTATGTGGTGTAGCTTCTTACCCCCTGCATGGAAAACGTGGTTTGGGGCTGCTGGGATGTATTGCTGGGCAGTTACAGGCAAAATGAAAAAAAGTGACTCATTCGGCCTGAGAAGGTGTTTCAAGTACTTTTTAGGTGGTTTGGTGCACATGTGGTTCATTGTTGGGCAGTTGTGGGCAATGTTCATAAATGCACTCTATTCGGTGTGAAAGGCGTTTTTAAGCAATAACTCTTAGATTTAGTCACTGCAAGCCAGCAGAAGGTGCTATAGGCTCAAATCTCATGTATGTGGTGTAGCTTCTTACCCCCTGCATGGAAAACGTGGTTTGGGGCTGCTGGGATGTATTGCTGGGCAGTTACAGGCAAAATGAAAAAAAGTGACTCATTCGGCCTGAGAAGGTGTTTCAAGTACTTTTTAGGTGGTTTGGTGCACATGTGGTTCATTGTTGGGCAGTTGTGGGCAATGTTCATAAATGCACTCTATTCGGTGTGAAAGGCGTTTTTAAGCAATAACTCTTAGATTTAGTCACTGCAAGCCAGCAGAAGGTGCTATAGGCTCAAATCTCATGTATGTGGTGTAGCTTCTTACCCCCTGCATGGAAAACGTGGTTTGGGGCTGCTGGGATGTATTGCTGGGCAGTTACAGGCAAAATGAAAAAAAGTGACTCATTCGGCCTGAGAAGGTGTTTCAAGTACTTTTTAGGTGGTTTGGTGCACATGTGGTTCATTGTTGGGCAGTTGTGGGCAATGTTCATAAATGCACTCTATTCGGTGTGAAAGGCGTTTTTAAGCAATAACTCTTAGATTTAGTCACTGCAAGCCAGCAGAAGGTGCTATAGGCTCAAATCTCATGTATGTGGTGTAGCTTCTTACCCCCTGCATGGAAAACGTGGTTTGGGGCTGCTGGGATGTATTGCTGGGCAGTTACAGGCAAAATGAAAAAAAGTGACTCATTCGGCCTGAGAAGGTGTTTCAAGTACTTTTTAGGTGGTTTGGTGCACATGTGGTTCATTGTTGGGCAGTTGTGGGCAATGTTCATAAATGCACTCTATTCGGTGTGAAAGGCGTTTTTAAGCAATAACTCTTAGATTTAGTCACTGCAAGCCAGCAGAAGGTGCTATAGGCTCAAATCTCATGTATGTGGTGTAGCTTCTTACCCCCTGCATGGAAAACGTGGTTTGGGGCTGCTGGGATGTATTGCTGGGCAGTTACAGGCAAAATGAAAAAAAGTGACTCATTCGGCCTGAGAAGGTGTTTCAAGTACTTTTTAGGTGGTTTGGTGCACATGTGGTTCATTGTTGGGCAGTTGTGGGCAATGTTCATAAATGCACTCTATTCGGTGTGAAAGGCGTTTTTAAGCAATAACTCTTAGATTTAGTCACTGCAAGCCAGCAGAAGGTGCTATAGGCTCAAATCTCATGTATGTGGTGTAGCTTCTTACCCCCTGCATGGAAAACGTGGTTTGGGGCTGCTGGGATGTATTGCTGGGCAGTTACAGGCAAAATGAAAAAAAGTGACTCATTCGGCCTGAGAAGGTGTTTCAAGTACTTTTTAGGTGGTTTGGTGCACATGTGGTTCATTGTTGGGCAGTTGTGGGCAATGTTCATAAATGCACTCTATTCGGTGTGAAAGGCGTTTTTAAGCAATAACTCTTAGATTTAGTCACTGCAAGCCAGCAGAAGGTGCTATAGGCTCAAATCTCATGTATGTGGTGTAGCTTCTTACCCCCTGCATGGAAAACGTGGTTTGGGGCTGCTGGGATGTATTGCTGGGCAGTTACAGGCAAAATGAAAAAAAGTGACTCATTCGGCCTGAGAAGGTGTTTCAAGTACTTTTTAGGTGGTTTGGTGCACATGTGGTTCATTGTTGGGCAGTTGTGGGCAATGTTCATAAATGCACTCTATTCGGTGTGAAAGGCGTTTTTAAGCAATAACTCTTAGATTTAGTCACTGCAAGCCAGCAGAAGGTGCTATAGGCTCAAATCTCATGTATGTGGTGTAGCTTCTTACCCCCTGCATGGAAAACGTGGTTTGGGGCTGCTGGGATGTATTGCTGGGCAGTTACAGGCAAAATGAAAAAAAGTGACTTCATTCGGCCTGAGAAGGTGTTTCAAGTACTTTTTAGGTGGTTTGGTGCACATGTGGTTCATTGTTGGGCAGTTGTGGGCAATGTTCATAAATGCACTCTATTCGGTGTGAAAGGCGTTTTTAAGCAATAACTCTTAGATTTAGTCACTGCAAGCCAGCAGAAGGTGCTATAGGCTCAAATCTCATGTATGTGGTGTAGCTTCTTACCCCCTGCATGGAAAACGTGGTTTGGGGCTGCTGGGATGTATTGCTGGGCAGTTACAGGCAAAATGAAAAAAAGTGACTCATTCGGCCTGAGAAGGTGTTTCAAGTACTTTTTAGGTGGTTTGGTGCACATGTGGTTCATTGTTGGGCAGTTGTGGGCAATGTTCATAAATGCACTCTATTCGGTGTGAAAGGCGTTTTTAAGCAATAACTCTTAGATTTAGTCACTGCAAGCCAGCAGAAGGTGCTATAGGCTCAAATCTCATGTATGTGGTGTAGCCTTCTTACCCCTGCATGGAAAACGTGGTTTGGGGCTGCTGGGATGTATTGCTGGGCAGTTACAGGCAAAATGAAAAAAAGTGACTCATTCGGCTGAGAAGGTGTTTCAAGTACTTTTTAGGTGGTTTGGTGCACATGTGGTTCATTGTTGGGCAGTTGTGGGCAATGTTCATAAATGCACTCTATTCGGTGTGAAAGGCGTTTTTAAGCAATAACTCTTAGATTTAGTCACTGCAAGCCAGCAGAAGGTGCTATAGCTCAAATCTCATGTATGTGGTGTAGCTTCTTACCCCCTGCATGGAAAACGTGGTTTGGGCTGCTGGGATGTATTGCTGGGCAGTTACAGGCAAAATGAAAAAAGTGACTCATTCGGCCTGAGAAGGTGTTTCAAGTACTTTTTAGGTGGTTTGGTGCACATGTGGTTCATTGTTGGGCAGTTGTGGGCAATGTTCATAAATGCACTCTATTCGGTGTGAAAGGCGTTTTTAAGCAATAACTCTTAGATTTAGTCACTGCAAGCCAGCAGAAGGTGCTATAGGCTCAAATCTCATGTATGTGGTGTAGCTTCTTACCCCCTGCATGGAAAACGTGGTTTGGGGCTGCTGGGATGTATTGCTGGGCAGTTACAGGCAAAATGAAAAAAAGTGACTCATTCGGCCTGAGAAGGTGTTTCAAGTACTTTTTAGGTGGTTTGGTGCACATGTGGTTCATTGTTGGGCAGTTGTGGGCAATGTTCATAAATGCACTCTATTCGGTGTGAAAGGCGTTTTTAAGCAATAACTCTTAGATTTAGTCACTGCAAGCCAGCAGAAGGTGCTATAGGCTCAAATCTCATGGTATGTGGTGTAGCTTCTTACCCCCTGCATGGAAAACGTGGTTTGGGCTGCTGGGATGTATTGCTGGCAGTTACAGGCAAAATGAAAAAAAGTGACTCATTCGGCCTGAGAAGGTGTTTCAAGTACTTTTTAGGTGGTTTGGTGCACATGTGGTTCATTGTTGGGCAGTTGTGGGCAATGTTCATAAATGCACTCTATTCGGTGATGAAAGGCGTTTTTAAGCAATAACTCTTAGATTTAGTCACTGCAAGCCAGCAGAAGGTGCTATAGGCTCAAATCTCATGTATGTGGTGTAGCTTCTTACCCCTGCATGGAAAACGTGGGTTTGGGGCTGCCTGGGATGTATTGCTGGGCAGTTACAGGCAAAATGAAAAAAAGTGACTCATTCGGCCTGAGAAGGTGTTTCAAGTACTTTTTAGGTGTTTGGTGCACATGTGGTTCATTGTTGGGCAGTTGTGGGCAATGTTCATAAATGCACTCTATTCGGTGTGAAAGGCGTTTTTAAGCAATAACTCTTAGATTTAGTCACTGCAAGCCAGCAGAAGGTGCTATAGGCTCAAATCTCATGTATGTGGTGTAGCTTCTTACCCCCTGCATGGAAAACGTGGTTTGGGGCTGCTGGGATGTATTGCTGGGCAGTTACAGGCAAAATGAAAAAAGTGACTCATTCGGCCTGAGAAGGTGTTTCAAGTACTTTTTAGGGTGGTTTGGTGCACATGTGGTTCATTGTTGGGCAGTTGTGGGCAATGTTCCATAAATGCACTCTATTCGGTGTGAAAGGCGTTTTTTAAGCAATAACTCTTAGATTTAGTCACTGCAAGCCAGCAGAAGGTGCTATAGGCTCAAATCTCATGTATGTGGTGTAGCTTCTTACCCCCTGCATGGAAAACGTGGTTTGGGGCTGCTGGATGTATTGCTGGGCAGTTACAGGCAAAATGAAAAAAAGTGGACTCATTCGGCCTGAGAAGGTGTTTCAAGTACTTTTTAGGTGGTTTGGTGCACATGTGGGTTCATTGTTGGGCAGTTGTGGGCAATGTTCATAAATGCACTCTATTCGGTGTGAAAGGCGTTTTTAAGCAATAACTCTTAGATTTAGTCACTGCAAGCCAGCAGAAGGTGCTATAGGCTCAAATCTCATGTATGTGGTGTAGCTTCTTACCCCCTGCATGGAAAACGTGGTTTGGGGCTGCTGGGATGTATTGCTGGGCAGTTACAGGCAAAATGAAAAAAAGTGACTCATTCGGCCTGAGAAGGTGTTTCAAGTACTTTTTAGGTGGTTTGGTGCACATGTGGTTCATTGTTGGGCAGTTGTGGGCAATGTTCATAAATGCACTCTATTCGGTGTGAAAGGCGTTTTTAAGCAATAACTCTTAGATTTAGTCACTGCAAGCCAGCAGAAGGTGCTATAGGCTCAAATCTCATGTATGTGGTGTAGCTTCTTACCCCCTGCATGGAAAACGTGGTTTGGGGCTGCTGGGATGTATTGCTGGGCAGTTACAGGCAAAATGAAAAAAAGTGACTCATTCGGCCTGAGAAGGTGTTTCAAGTACTTTTTAGGTGGTGTTTGGTGCACATGTGGTTCATTGTTGGGCAGTTGTGGGCAATGTTCATAAATGCACTCTATTCGGTGTGAAAGGCGTTTTTAAGCAATAACTCTTAGATTTAGTCACTGCAAGCCAGCAGAAGGTGCTATAGGCTCAAATCTCATGTATGTGGTGTAGCTTCTTACCCCCTGCATGGAAAACGTGGTTTGGGGCTGCTGGGATGTATTGCTGGGCAGTTACAGGCAAAATGAAAAAAAGTGACTCATTCGGCCTGAGAAGGTGTTTCAAGTACTTTTTAGGTGGTTTGGTGCACATGTGGTTCATTGTTGGGCAGTTGTGGGCAATGTTCATAAATGCACTCTATTCGGTGTGAAAGGCGTTTTTAAGCAATAACTCTTAGATTTAGTCACTGCAAGCCAGCAGAAGGTGCTATAGGCTCAAATCTCATGTATGTGGTGTAGCTTCTTACCCCCTGCATGGAAAACGTGGTTTGGGGCTGCTGGGATGTATTGCTGGGCAGTTACAGGCAAAATGAAAAAAAGTGACTCATTCGGCCTGAGAAGGTGTTTCAAGTACTTTTTAGGTGGTTTGGTGCACATGTGGTTCATTGTTGGGCAGTTGTGGGCAATGTTCATAAATGCACTCTATTCGGTGTGAAAGGCGTTTTTAAGCAATAACTCTTAGATTTAGTCACTGCAAGCCAGCAGAAGGTGCTATAGGCTCAAATCTCATGTATGTGGTGTAGCTTCTTACCCCCTGCATGGAAAACGTGGTTTGGGGCTGCTGGGATGTATTGCTGGGCAGTTACAGGCAAAATGAAAAAAAGTGACTCATTCGGCCTGAGAAGGTGTTTCAAGTACTTTTTAGGTGGTTTGGTGCACATGTGGTTCATTGTTGGGCAGTTGTGGGCAATGTTCATAAATGCACTCTATTCGGTGTGAAAGGCGTTTTTAAGCAATAACTCTTAGATTTAGTCACTGCAAGCAGCAGAAGGTGCTATAGGCTCAAATCTCATGTATGTGGTGTAGCTTCTTACCCCCTGCATGGAAAACGTGGTTTGGGGCTGCTGGGATGTATTGCTGGGCAGTTACAGGCAAAATGAAAAAAAGTGACTCATTCGGCCTGAGAAGGTGTTTCAAGTACTTTTTAGGTGGTTTGGTGCACATGTGGTTCATTGTTGGGCAGTTGTGGGCAATGTTCATAAATGCACTCTATTCGGTGTGAAAGGCGTTTTTAAGCAATAACTCTTAGATTTAGTCACTGCAAGCCAGCAGAAGGTGCTATAGGCTCAAATCTCATGTATGTGGTGTAGCTTCTTACCCCCTGCATGGAAACGTGGTTTGGGGCTGCTGGGATGTATTGCTGGGCAGTTACAGGCAAAATGAAAAAAAGTGACTCATTCGGCCTGAGAAGGTGTTTCAAGTACTTTTTAGGTGGTTTGGTGCACATGTGGTTCATTGTTGGGCAGTTGTGGGCAATGTTCATAAATGCACTCTATTCGGTGTGAAAGGCGTTTTTAAGCAATAACTCTTAGATTTAGTCACTGCAAGCCAGCAGAAGGTGCTATAGGCTCAAATCTCATGTATGTGGTGTAGCTTCTTACCCCCTGCATGGAAAACGTGGTTTGGGGCTGCTGGGATGTATTGCTGGGCAGTTACAGGCAAAATGAAAAAAAGTGACTCATTCGGCCTGAGAAGGTGTTTCAAGTACTTTTTAGGTGGTTTGGTGCACATGTGGTTCATTGTTGGGCAGTTGTGGGCAATGTTCATAAATGCACTCTATTCGGTGTGAAAGGCGTTTTTAAGCAATAACTCTTAGATTTAGTCACTGCAAGCCAGCAGAAGGTGCTATAGGCTCAAATCTCATGTATGTGGTGTAGCTTCTTACCCCCTGCATGGAAAACGTGGTTTGGGGCTGCTGGGATGTATTGCTGGGCAGTTACAGGCAAAATGAAAAAAAGTGACTCATTCGGCCTGAGAAGGTGTTTCAAGTACTTTTTAGGTGGTTTGGTGCACATGTGGTTCATTGTTGGGCAGTTGTGGGCAATGTTCATAAATGCACTCTATTCGGTGTGAAAGGCGTTTTTAAGCAATAACTCTTAGATTTAGTCACTGCAAGCCAGCAGAAGGTGCTATAGGCTCAAATCTCATGTATGTGGTGTAGCTTCTTACCCCCTGCATGGAAAACGTGGTTTGGGGCTGCTGGGATGTATTGCTGGGCAGTTACAGGCAAAATGAAAAAAAGTGACTCATTCGGCCTGAGAAGGTGTTTCAAGTACTTTTTAGGTGGTTTGGTGCACATGTGGTTCATTGTTGGGCAGTTGTGGGCAATGTTCATAAATGCACTCTATTCGGTGTGAAAGGCGTTTTTAAGCAATAACTCTTAGATTTAGTCACTGCAAGCCAGCAGAAGGTGCTATAGGCTCAAATCTCATGTATGTGGTGTAGCTTCTTACCCCCTGCATGGAAAACGTGGTTTGGGGCTGCTGGGATGTATTGCTGGGCAGTTACAGGCAAAATGAAAAAAAGTGACTCATTCGGCCTGAGAAGGTGTTTCAAGTACTTTTTAGGTGGTTTGGTGCACATGTGGTTCATTGTTGGGCAGTTGTGGGCAATGTTCATAAATGCACTCTATTCGGTGTGAAAGGCGTTTTTAAGCAATAACTCTTAGATTTAGTCACTGCAAGCCAGCAGAAGGTGCTATAGGCTCAAATCTCATGTATGTGGTGTAGCTTCTTACCCCCTGCATGGAAAACGTGGTTTGGGGCTGCTGGGATGTATTGCTGGGCAGTTACAGGCAAAATGAAAAAAAGTGACTCATTCGGCCTGAGAAGGTGTTTCAAGTACTTTTTAGGTGGTTTGGTGCACATGTGGTTCATTGTTGGGCAGTTGTGGGCAATGTTCATAAATGCACTCTATTCGGTGTGAAAGGCGTTTTTAAGCAATAACTCTTAGATTTAGTCACTGCAAGCCAGCAGAAGGTGCTATAGGCTCAAATCTCATGTATGTGGTGTAGCTTCTTACCCCCTGCATGGAAAACGTGGTTTGGGGCTGCTGGGATGTATTGCTGGGCAGTTACAGGCAAAATGAAAAAAAGTGACTCATTCGGCCTGAGAAGTGTGTTTCAAGTACTTTTTAGGTGGTTTGGTGCACATGTGGTTCATTGTTGGGCAGTTGTGGGCAATGTTCATAAATGCACTCTATTCGGTGTGAAAGGCGTTTTTAAGCAATAACTCTTAGATTTAGTCACTGCAAGCCAGCAGAAGGTGCTATAGGCTCAAATCTCATGTATGTGGTGTAGCTTCTTACCCCCTGCATGGAAAACGTGGTTTGGGGCTGCTGGGATGTATTGCTGGGCAGTTACAGGCAAAATGAAAAAAAGTGACTCATTCGGCCTGAGAAGGTGTTTCAAGTACTTTTTAGGTGGTTTGGTGCACATGTGGTTCATTGTTGGGCAGTTGTGGGCAATGTTCATAAATGCACTCTATTCGGTGTGAAAGGCGTTTTTAAGCAATAACTCTTAGATTTAGTCACTGCAAGCCAGCAGAAGGTGCTATAGGCTCAAATCTCATGTATGTGGTGTAGCTTCTTACCCCCTGCATGGAAAACGTGGTTTGGGGCTGCTGGGATGTATTGCTGGGCAGTTACAGGCAAAATGAAAAAAAGTGACTCATTCGGCCTGAGAAGGTGTTTCAAGTACTTTTTAGGTGGTTTGGTGCACATGTGGTTCATTGTTGGGCAGTTGTGGGCAATGTTCATAAATGCACTCTATTCGGTGTGAAAGGCGTTTTTAAGCAATAACTCTTAGATTTAGTCACTGCAAGCCAGCAGAAGGTGCTATAGGCTCAAATCTCATGTATGTGGTGTAGCTTCTTACCCCCTGCATGGAAAACGTGGTTTGGGGCTGCTGGGATGTATTGCTGGGCAGTTACAGGCAAAATGAAAAAAAGTGACTCATTCGGCCTGAGAAGGTGTTTCAAGTACTTTTTAGGTGGTTTGGTGCACATGTGGTTCATTGTTGGGCAGTTGTGGGCAATGTTCATAAATGCACTCTATTCGGTGTGAAAGGCGTTTTTAAGCAATAACTCTTAGATTTAGTCACTGCAAGCCAGCAGAAGGTGCTATAGGCTCAAATCTCATGTATGTGGTGTAGCTTCTTACCCCCTGCATGGAAAACGTGGTTTGGGGCTGCTGGGATGTATTGCTGGGCAGTTACAGGCAAAATGAAAAAAAGTGACTCATTCGGCCTGAGAAGGTGTTTCAAGTACTTTTTAGGTGGTTTGGTGCACATGTGGTTCATTGTTGGGCAGTTGTGGGCAATGTTCATAAATGCACTCTATTCGGTGTGAAAGGCGTTTTTAAGCAATAACTCTTAGATTTAGTCACTGCAAGCCAGCAGAAGGTGCTATAGGCTCAAATCTCATGTATGTGGTGTAGCTTCTTACCCCCTGCATGGAAAACGTGGTTTGGGGCTGCTGGGATGTATTGCTGGGCAGTTACAGGCAAAATGAAAAAAAGTGACTCATTCGGCCTGAGAAGGTGTTTCAAGTACTTTTTAGGTGGTTTGGTGCACATGTGGTTCATTGTTGGGCAGTTGTGGGCAATGTTCATAAATGCACTCTATTCGGTGTGAAAGGCGTTTTTAAGCAATAACTCTTAGATTTAGTCACTGCAAGCCAGCAGAAGGTGCTATAGGCTCAAATCTCATGTATGTGGTGTAGCTTCTTACCCCCTGCATGGAAAACGTGGTTTGGGGCTGCTGGGATGTATTGCTGGGCAGTTACAGGCAAAATGAAAAAAAGTGACTCATTCGGCCTGAGAAGGTGTTTCAAGTACTTTTTAGGTGGTTTGGTGCACATGTGGTTCATTGTTGGGCAGTTGTGGGCAATGTTCATAAATGCACTCTATTCGGTGTGAAAGGCGTTTTTAAGCAATAACTCTTAGATTTAGTCACTGCAAGCCAGCAGAAGGTGCTATAGGCTCAAATCTCATGTATGTGGTGTAGCTTCTTACCCCCTGCATGGAAAACGTGGTTGGGGCTGCTGGGATGTATTGCTGGGCAGTTACAGGCAAAATGAAAAAAAGTGACTCATTCGGCCTGAGAAGGTGTTTCAAGTACTTTTTAGGTGGTTTGGTGCACATGTGGTTCATTGTTGGGCAGTTGTGGGCAATGTTCATAAATGCACTCTATTCGGTGTGAAAGGCGTTTTTAAGCAATAACTCTTAGATTTAGTCACTGCAAGCCAGCAGAAGGTGCTATAGGCTCAAATCTCATGTATGTGGTGTAGCTTCTTACCCCCTGCATGGAAAACGTGGTTTGGGGCTGCTGGGATGTATTGCTGGGCAGTTACAGGCAAAATGAAAAAAAGTGACTCATTCGGCCTGAGAAGGTGTTTCAAGTACTTTTTAGGTGGTTTGGTGCACATGTGGTTCATTGTTGGGCAGTTGTGGGCAATGTTCATAAATGCACTCTATTCGGTGTGAAAGGCGTTTTTAAGCAATAACTCTTAGATTTAGTCACTGCAAGCCAGCAGAAGGTGCTATAGGCTCAAATCTCATGTATGTGGTGTAGCTTCTTACCCCCTGCATGGAAAACGTGGTTTGGGGCTGCTGGGATGTATTGCTGGGCAGTTACAGGCAAAATGAAAAAAAGTGACTCATTCGGCCTGAGAAGGTGTTTCAAGTACTTTTTAGGTGGTTTGGTGCACATGTGGTTCATTGTTGGGCAGTTGTGGGCAATGTTCATAAATGCACTCTATTCGGTGTGAAAGGCGTTTTTAAGCAATAACTCTTAGATTTAGTCACTGCAAGCCAGCAGAAGGTGCTATAGGCTCAAATCTCATGTATGTGGTGTAGCTTCTTACCCCCTGCATGGAAAACGTGGTTTGGGGCTGCTGGGATGTATTGCTGGGCAGTTACAGGCAAAATGAAAAAAAGTGACTCATTCGGCCTGAGAAGGTGTTTCAAGTACTTTTTAGGTGGTTTGGTGCACATGTGGTTCATTGTTGGGCAGTTGTGGGCAATGTTCATAAATGCACTCTATTCGGTGTGAAAGGCGTTTTTAAGCAATAACTCTTAGATTTAGTCACTGCAAGCCAGCAGAAGGTGCTATAGGCTCAAATCTCATGTATGTGGTGTAGCTTCTTACCCCCTGCATGGAAAACGTGGTTTGGGGCTGCTGGGATGTATTGCTGGGCAGTTACAGGCAAAATGAAAAAAAGTGACTCATTCGGCCTGAGAAGGTGTTTCAAGTACTTTTTAGGTGGTTTGGTGCACATGTGGTTCATTGTTGGGCAGTTGTGGGCAATGTTCATAAATGCACTCTATTCGGTGTGAAAGGCGTTTTTAAGCAATAACTCTTAGATTTAGTCACTGCAAGCCAGCAGAAGGTGCTATAGGCTCAAATCTCATGTATGTGGTGTAGCTTCTTACCCCCTGCATGGAAAACGTGGTTTGGGGCTGCTGGGATGTATTGCTGGGCAGTTACAGGCAAAATGAAAAAAAGTGACTCATTCGGCCTGAGAAGGTGTTTCAAGTACTTTTTAGGTGGTTTGGTGCACATGTGGTTCATTGTTGGGCAGTTGTGGGCAATGTTCATAAATGCACTCTATTCGGTGTGAAAGGCGTTTTTAAGCAATAACTCTTAGATTTAGTCACTGCAAGCCAGCAGAAGGTGCTATAGGCTCAAATCTCATGTATGTGGTGTAGCTTCTTACCCCCTGCATGGAAAACGTGGTTTGGGGCTGCTGGGATGTATTGCTGGGCAGTTACAGGCAAAATGAAAAAAAGTGACTCATTCGGCCTGAGAAGGTGTTTCAAGTACTTTTTAGGTGGTTTGGTGCACATGTGGTTCATTGTTGGGCAGTTGTGGGCAATGTTCATAAATGCACTCTATTCGGTGTGAAAGGCGTTTTTAAGCAATAACTCTTAGATTTAGTCACTGCAAGCCAGCAGAAGGTGCTATAGGCTCAAATCTCATGTATGTGGTGTAGCTTCTTACCCCCTGCATGGAAAACGTGGTTTGGGGCTGCTGGGATGTATTGCTGGGCAGTTACAGGCAAAATGAAAAAAAGTGACTCATTCGGCCTGAGAAGGTGTTTCAAGTACTTTTTAGGTGGTTTGGTGCACATGTGGTTCATTGTTGGGCAGTTGTGGGCAATGTTCATAAATGCACTCTATTCGGTGTGAAAGGCGTTTTTAAGCAATAACTCTTAGATTTAGTCACTGCAAGCCAGCAGAAGGTGCTATAGGCTCAAATCTCATGTATGTGGTGTAGCTTCTTACCCCCTGCATGGAAAACGTGGTTTGGGGCTGCTGGGATGTATTGCTGGGCAGTTACAGGCAAAATGAAAAAAAGTGACTCATTCGGCCTGAGAAGGTGTTTCAAGTACTTTTTAGGTGGTTTGGTGCACATGTGGTTCATTGTTGGGCAGTTGTGGGCAATGTTCATAAATGCACTCTATTCGGTGTGAAAGGCGTTTTTAAGCAATAACTCTTAGATTTAGTCACTGCAAGCCAGCAGAAGGTGCTATAGGCTCAAATCTCATGTATGTGGTGTAGCTTCTTACCCCCTGCATGGAAAACGTGGTTTGGGGCTGCTGGGATGTATTGCTGGGCAGTTACAGGCAAAATGAAAAAAAGTGACTCATTCGGCCTGAGAAGGTGTTTCAAGTACTTTTTAGGTGGTTTGGTGCACATGTGGTTCATTGTTGGGCAGTTGTGGGCAATGTTCATAAATGCACTCTATTCGGTGTGAAAGGCGTTTTTAAGCAATAACTCTTAGATTTAGTCACTGCAAGCCAGCAGAAGGTGCTATAGGCTCAAATCTCATGTATGTGGTGTAGCTTCTTACCCCCTGCATGGAAAACGTGGTTTGGGGCTGCTGGGATGTATTGCTGGGCAGTTACAGGCAAAATGAAAAAAAGTGACTCATTCGGCCTGAGAAGGTGTTTCAAGTACTTTTTAGGTGGTTTGGTGCACATGTGGTTCATTGTTGGGCAGTTGTGGGCAATGTTCATAAATGCACTCTATTCGGTGTGAAAGGCGTTTTTAAGCAATAACTCTTAGATTTAGTCACTGCAAGCCAGCAGAAGGTGCTATAGGCTCAAATCTCATGTATGTGGTGTAGCTTCTTACCCCCTGCATGGAAAACGTGGTTTGGGGCTGCTGGGATGTATTGCTGGGCAGTTACAGGCAAAATGAAAAAAAGTGACTCATTCGGCCTGAGAAGGTGTTTCAAGTACTTTTTAGGTGGTTTGGTGCACATGTGGTTCATTGTTGGGCAGTTGTGGGCAATGTTCATAAATGCACTCTATTCGGTGTGAAAGGCGTTTTTAAGCAATAACTCTTAGATTTAGTCACTGCAAGCCAGCAGAAGGTGCTATAGGCTCAAATCTCATGTATGTGGTGTAGCTTCTTACCCCCTGCATGGAAAACGTGGTTTGGGGCTGCTGGGATGTATTGCTGGGCAGTTACAGGCAAAATGAAAAAAAGTGACTCATTCGGCCTGAGAAGGTGTTTCAAGTACTTTTTAGGTGGTTTGGTGCACATGTGGTTCATTGTTGGGCAGTTGTGGGCAATGTTCATAAATGCACTCTATTCGGTGTGAAAGGCGTTTTTAAGCAATAACTCTTAGATTTAGTCACTGCAAGCCAGCAGAAGGTGCTATAGGCTCAAATCTCATGTATGTGGTGTAGCTTCTTACCCCCTGCATGGAAAACGTGGTTTGGGGCTGCTGGGATGTATTGCTGGGCAGTTACAGGCAAAATGAAAAAAAGTGACTCATTCGGCCTGAGAAGGTGTTTCAAGTACTTTTTAGGTGGTTTGGTGCACATGTGGTTCATTGTTGGGCAGTTGTGGGCAATGTTCATAAATGCACTCTATTCGGTGTGAAAGGCGTTTTTAAGCAATAACTCTTAGATTTAGTCACTGCAAGCCAGCAGAAGGTGCTATAGGCTCAAATCTCATGTATGTGGTGTAGCTTCTTACCCCCTGCATGGAAAACGTGGTTTGGGGCTGCTGGGATGTATTGCTGGGCAGTTACAGGCAAAATGAAAAAAAGTGACTCATTCGGCCTGAGAAGGTGTTTCAAGTACTTTTTAGGTGGTTTGGTGCACATGTGGTTCATTGTTGGGCAGTTGTGGGCAATGTTCATAAATGCACTCTATTCGGTGTGAAAGGCGTTTTTAAGCAATAACTCTTAGATTTAGTCACTGCAAGCCAGCAGAAGGTGCTATAGGCTCAAATCTCATGTATGTGGTGTAGCTTCTTACCCCCTGCATGGAAAACGTGGTTTGGGGCTGCTGGGATGTATTGCTGGGCAGTTACAGGCAAAATGAAAAAAAGTGACTCATTCGGCCTGAGAAGGTGTTTCAAGTACTTTTTAGGTGGTTTGGTGCACATGTGGTTCATTGTTGGGCAGTTGTGGGCAATGTTCATAAATGCACTCTATTCGGTGTGAAAGGCGTTTTTAAGCAATAACTCTTAGATTTAGTCACTGCAAGCCAGCAGAAGGTGCTATAGGCTCAAATCTCATGTATGTGGTGTAGCTTCTTACCCCCTGCATGGAAAACGTGGTTTGGGGCTGCTGGGATGTATTGCTGGGCAGTTACAGGCAAAATGAAAAAAAGTGACTCATTCGGCCTGAGAAGGTGTTTCAAGTACTTTTTAGGTGGTTTGGTGCACATGTGGTTCATTGTTGGGCAGTTGTGGGCAATGTTCATAAATGCACTCTATTCGGTGTGAAAGGCGTTTTTAAGCAATAACTCTTAGATTTAGTCACTGCAAGCCAGCAGAAGGTGCTATAGGCTCAAATCTCATGTATGTGGTGTAGCTTCTTACCCCCTGCATGGAAAACGTGGTTTGGGGCTGCTGGGATGTATTGCTGGGCAGTTACAGGCAAAATGAAAAAAAGTGACTCATTCGGCCTGAGAAGGTGTTTCAAGTACTTTTTAGGTGGTTTGGTGCACATGTGGTTCATTGTTGGGCAGTTGTGGGCAATGTTCATAAATGCACTCTATTCGGTGTGAAAGGCGTTTTTAAGCAATAACTCTTAGATTTAGTCACTGCAAGCCAGCAGAAGGTGCTATAGGCTCAAATCTCATGTATGTGGTGTAGCTTCTTACCCCCTGCATGGAAAACGTGGTTTGGGGCTGCTGGGATGTATTGCTGGGCAGTTACAGGCAAAATGAAAAAAAGTGACTCATTCGGCCTGAGAAGGTGTTTCAAGTACTTTTTAGGTGGTTTGGTGCACATGTGGTTCATTGTTGGGCAGTTGTGGGCAATGTTCATAAATGCACTCTATTCGGTGTGAAAGGCGTTTTTAAGCAATAACTCTTAGATTTAGTCACTGCAAGCCAGCAGAAGGTGCTATAGGCTCAAATCTCATGTATGTGGTGTAGCTTCTTACCCCCTGCATGGAAAACGTGGTTTGGGGCTGCTGGGATGTATTGCTGGGCAGTTACAGGCAAAATGAAAAAAAGTGACTCATTCGGCCTGAGAAGGTGTTTCAAGTACTTTTTAGGTGGTTTGGTGCACATGTGGTTCATTGTTGGGCAGTTGTGGGCAATGTTCATAAATGCACTCTATTCGGTGTGAAAGGCGTTTTTAAGCAATAACTCTTAGATTTAGTCACTGCAAGCCAGCAGAAGGTGCTATAGGCTCAAATCTCATGTATGTGGTGTAGCTTCTTACCCCCTGCATGGAAAACGTGGTTTGGGGCTGCTGGGATGTATTGCTGGGCAGTTACAGGCAAAATGAAAAAAAGTGACTCATTCGGCCTGAGAAGGTGTTTCAAGTACTTTTTAGGTGGTTTGGTGCACATGTGGTTCATTGTTGGGCAGTTGTGGGCAATGTTCATAAATGCACTCTATTCGGTGTGAAAGGCGTTTTTAAGCAATAACTCTTAGATTTAGTCACTGCAAGCCAGCAGAAGGTGCTATAGGCTCAAATCTCATGTATGTGGTGTAGCTTCTTACCCCCTGCATGGAAAACGTGGTTTGGGGCTGCTGGGATGTATTGCTGGGCAGTTACAGGCAAAATGAAAAAAAGTGACTCATTCGGCCTGAGAAGGTGTTTCAAGTACTTTTTAGGTGGTTTGGTGCACATGTGGTTCATTGTTGGGCAGTTGTGGGCAATGTTCATAAATGCACTCTATTCGGTGTGAAAGGCGTTTTTAAGCAATAACTCTTAGATTTAGTCACTGCAAGCCAGCAGAAGGTGCTATAGGCTCAAATCTCATGTATGTGGTGTAGCTTCTTACCCCCTGCATGGAAAACGTGGTTTGGGGCTGCTGGGATGTATTGCTGGGCAGTTACAGGCAAAATGAAAAAAAGTGACTCATTCGGCCTGAGAAGGTGTTTCAAGTACTTTTTAGGTGGTTTGGTGCACATGTGGTTCATTGTTGGGCAGTTGTGGGCAATGTTCATAAATGCACTCTATTCGGTGTGAAAGGCGTTTTTAAGCAATAACTCTTAGATTTAGTCACTGCAAGCCAGCAGAAGGTGCTATAGGCTCAAATCTCATGTATGTGGTGTAGCTTCTTACCCCCTGCATGGAAAACGTGGTTTGGGGCTGCTGGGATGTATTGCTGGGCAGTTACAGGCAAAATGAAAAAAAGTGACTCATTCGGCCTGAGAAGGTGTTTCAAGTACTTTTTAGGTGGTTTGGTGCACATGTGGTTCATTGTTGGGCAGTTGTGGGCAATGTTCATAAATGCACTCTATTCGGTGTGAAAGGCGTTTTTAAGCAATAACTCTTAGATTTAGTCACTGCAAGCCAGCAGAAGGTGCTATAGGCTCAAATCTCATGTATGTGGTGTAGCTTCTTACCCCCTGCATGGAAAACGTGGTTTGGGGCTGCTGGGATGTATTGCTGGGCAGTTACAGGCAAAATGAAAAAAAGTGACTCATTCGGCCTGAGAAGGTGTTTCAAGTACTTTTTAGGTGGTTTGGTGCACATGTGGTTCATTGTTGGGCAGTTGTGGGCAATGTTCATAAATGCACTCTATTCGGTGTGAAAGGCGTTTTTAAGCAATAACTCTTAGATTTAGTCACTGCAAGCCAGCAGAAGGTGCTATAGGCTCAAATCTCATGTATGTGGTGTAGCTTCTTACCCCCTGCATGGAAAACGTGGTTTGGGGCTGCTGGGATGTATTGCTGGGCAGTTACAGGCAAAATGAAAAAAAGTGACTCATTCGGCCTGAGAAGGTGTTTCAAGTACTTTTTAGGTGGTTTGGTGCACATGTGGTTCATTGTTGGGCAGTTGTGGGCAATGTTCATAAATGCACTCTATTCGGTGTGAAAGGCGTTTTTAAGCAATAACTCTTAGATTTAGTCACTGCAAGCCAGCAGAAGGTGCTATAGGCTCAAATCTCATGTATGTGGTGTAGCTTCTTACCCCCTGCATGGAAAACGTGGTTTGGGGCTGCTGGGATGTATTGCTGGGCAGTTACAGGCAAAATGAAAAAAAGTGACTCATTCGGCCTGAGAAGGTGTTTCAAGTACTTTTTAGGTGGTTTGGTGCACATGTGGTTCATTGTTGGGCAGTTGTGGGCAATGTTCATAAATGCACTCTATTCGGTGTGAAAGGCGTTTTTAAGCAATAACTCTTAGATTTAGTCACTGCAAGCCAGCAGAAGGTGCTATAGGCTCAAATCTCATGTATGTGGTGTAGCTTCTTACCCCCTGCATGGAAAACGTGGTTTGGGGCTGCTGGGATGTATTGCTGGGCAGTTACAGGCAAAATGAAAAAAAGTGACTCATTCGGCCTGAGAAGGTGTTTCAAGTACTTTTTAGGTGGTTTGGTGCACATGTGGTTCATTGTTGGGCAGTTGTGGGCAATGTTCATAAATGCACTCTATTCGGTGTGAAAGGCGTTTTTAAGCAATAACTCTTAGATTTAGTCACTGCAAGCCAGCAGAAGGTGCTATAGGCTCAAATCTCATGTATGTGGTGTAGCTTCTTACCCCCTGCATGGAAAACGTGGTTTGGGGCTGCTGGGATGTATTGCTGGGCAGTTACAGGCAAAATGAAAAAAAGTGACTCATTCGGCCTGAGAAGGTGTTTCAAGTACTTTTTAGGTGGTTTGGTGCACATGTGGTTCATTGTTGGGCAGTTGTGGGCAATGTTCATAAATGCACTCTATTCGGTGTGAAAGGCGTTTTTAAGCAATAACTCTTAGATTTAGTCACTGCAAGCCAGCAGAAGGTGCTATAGGCTCAAATCTCATGTATGTGGTGTAGCTTCTTACCCCCTGCATGGAAAACGTGGTTTGGGGCTGCTGGGATGTATTGCTGGGCAGTTACAGGCAAAATGAAAAAAAGTGACTCATTCGGCCTGAGAAGGTGTTTCAAGTACTTTTTAGGTGGTTTGGTGCACATGTGGTTCATTGTTGGGCAGTTGTGGGCAATGTTCATAAATGCACTCTATTCGGTGTGAAAGGCGTTTTTAAGCAATAACTCTTAGATTTAGTCACTGCAAGCCAGCAGAAGGTGCTATAGGCTCAAATCTCATGTATGTGGTGTAGCTTCTTACCCCCTGCATGGAAAACGTGGTTTGGGGCTGCTGGGATGTATTGCTGGGCAGTTACAGGCAAAATGAAAAAAAGTGACTCATTCGGCCTGAGAAGGTGTTTCAAGTACTTTTTAGGTGGTTTGGTGCACATGTGGTTCATTGTTGGGCAGTTGTGGGCAATGTTCATAAATGCACTCTATTCGGTGTGAAAGGCGTTTTTAAGCAATAACTCTTAGATTTAGTCACTGCAAGCCAGCAGAAGGTGCTATAGGCTCAAATCTCATGTATGTGGTGTAGCTTCTTACCCCCTGCATGGAAAACGTGGTTTGGGGCTGCTGGGATGTATTGCTGGGCAGTTACAGGCAAAATGAAAAAAAGTGACTCATTCGGCCTGAGAAGGTGTTTCAAGTACTTTTTAGGTGGTTTGGTGCACATGTGGTTCATTGTTGGGCAGTTGTGGGCAATGTTCATAAATGCACTCTATTCGGTGTGAAAGGCGTTTTTAAGCAATAACTCTTAGATTTAGTCACTGCAAGCCAGCAGAAGGTGCTATAGGCTCAAATCTCATGTATGTGGTGTAGCTTCTTACCCCCTGCATGGAAAACGTGGTTTGGGGCTGCTGGGATGTATTGCTGGGCAGTTACAGGCAAAATGAAAAAAAGTGACTCATTCGGCCTGAGAAGGTGTTTCAAGTACTTTTTAGGTGGTTTGGTGCACATGTGGTTCATTGTTGGGCAGTTGTGGGCAATGTTCATAAATGCACTCTATTCGGTGTGAAAGGCGTTTTTAAGCAATAACTCTTAGATTTAGTCACTGCAAGCCAGCAGAAGGTGCTATAGGCTCAAATCTCATGTATGTGGTGTAGCTTCTTACCCCCTGCATGGAAAACGTGGTTTGGGGCTGCTGGGATGTATTGCTGGGCAGTTACAGGCAAAATGAAAAAAAGTGACTCATTCGGCCTGAGAAGGTGTTTCAAGTACTTTTTAGGTGGTTTGGTGCACATGTGGTTCATTGTTGGGCAGTTGTGGGCAATGTTCATAAATGCACTCTATTCGGTGTGAAAGGCGTTTTTAAGCAATAACTCTTAGATTTAGTCACTGCAAGCCAGCAGAAGGTGCTATAGGCTCAAATCTCATGTATGTGGTGTAGCTTCTTACCCCCTGCATGGAAAACGTGGTTTGGGGCTGCTGGGATGTATTGCTGGGCAGTTACAGGCAAAATGAAAAAAAGTGACTCATTCGGCCTGAGAAGGTGTTTCAAGTACTTTTTAGGTGGTTTGGTGCACATGTGGTTCATTGTTGGGCAGTTGTGGGCAATGTTCATAAATGCACTCTATTCGGTGTGAAAGGCGTTTTTAAGCAATAACTCTTAGATTTAGTCACTGCAAGCCAGCAGAAGGTGCTATAGGCTCAAATCTCATGTATGTGGTGTAGCTTCTTACCCCCTGCATGGAAAACGTGGTTTGGGGCTGCTGGGATGTATTGCTGGGCAGTTACAGGCAAAATGAAAAAAAGTGACTCATTCGGCCTGAGAAGGTGTTTCAAGTACTTTTTAGGTGGTTTGGTGCACATGTGGTTCATTGTTGGGCAGTTGTGGGCAATGTTCATAAATGCACTCTATTCGGTGTGAAAGGCGTTTTTAAGCAATAACTCTTAGATTTAGTCACTGCAAGCCAGCAGAAGGTGCTATAGGCTCAAATCTCATGTATGTGGTGTAGCTTCTTACCCCCTGCATGGAAAACGTGGTTTGGGGCTGCTGGGATGTATTGCTGGGCAGTTACAGGCAAAATGAAAAAAAGTGACTCATTCGGCCTGAGAAGGTGTTTCAAGTACTTTTTAGGTGGTTTGGTGCACATGTGGTTCATTGTTGGGCAGTTGTGGGCAATGTTCATAAATGCACTCTATTCGGTGTGAAAGGCGTTTTTAAGCAATAACTCTTAGATTTAGTCACTGCAAGCCAGCAGAAGGTGCTATAGGCTCAAATCTCATGTATGTGGTGTAGCTTCTTACCCCCTGCATGGAAAACGTGGTTTGGGGCTGCTGGGATGTATTGCTGGGCAGTTACAGGCAAAATGAAAAAAAGTGACTCATTCGGCCTGAGAAGGTGTTTCAAGTACTTTTTAGGTGGTTTGGTGCACATGTGGTTCATTGTTGGGCAGTTGTGGGCAATGTTCATAAATGCACTCTATTCGGTGTGAAAGGCGTTTTTAAGCAATAACTCTTAGATTTAGTCACTGCAAGCCAGCAGAAGGTGCTATAGGCTCAAATCTCATGTATGTGGTGTAGCTTCTTACCCCCTGCATGGAAAACGTGGTTTGGGGCTGCTGGGATGTATTGCTGGGCAGTTACAGGCAAAATGAAAAAAAGTGACTCATTCGGCCTGAGAAGGTGTTTCAAGTACTTTTTAGGTGGTTTGGTGCACATGTGGTTCATTGTTGGGCAGTTGTGGGCAATGTTCATAAATGCACTCTATTCGGTGTGAAAGGCGTTTTTAAGCAATAACTCTTAGATTTAGTCACTGCAAGCCAGCAGAAGGTGCTATAGGCTCAAATCTCATGTATGTGGTGTAGCTTCTTACCCCCTGCATGGAAAACGTGGTTTGGGGCTGCTGGGATGTATTGGACTCATTCGGCCTGAGAAGGTGTTTCAAGTACTTTTTAGGTGGTTTGGTGCACATGTGGTTCATTGTTGGGCAGTTGTGGGCAATGTTCATAAATGCACTCTATTCGGTGTGAAAGGCGTTTTTAAGCAATAACTCTTAGATTTAGTCACTGCAAGCCAGCAGAAGGTGCTATAGGCTCAAATCTCATGTATGTGGTGTAGCTTCTTACCCCCTGCATGGAAAACGTGGTTTGGGGCTGCTGGGATGTATTGCTGGGCAGTTACAGGCAAAATGAAAAAAAGTGACTCATTCGGCCTGAGAAGGTGTTTCAAGTACTTTTTAGGTGGTTTGGTGCACATGTGGTTCATTGTTGGGCAGTTGTGGGCAATGTTCATAAATGCACTCTATTCGGTGTGAAAGGCGTTTTTAAGCAATAACTCTTAGATTTAGTCACTGCAAGCCAGCAGAAGGTGCTATAGGCTCAAATCTCATGTATGTGGTGTAGCTTCTTACCCCCTGCATGGAAAACGTGGTTTGGGGCTGCTGGGATGTATTGCTGGGCAGTTACAGGCAAAATGAAAAAAAGTGACTCATTCGGCCTGAGAAGGTGTTTCAAGTACTTTTTAGGTGGTTTGGTGCACATGTGGTTCATTGTTGGGCAGTTGTGGGCAATGTTCATAAATGCACTCTATTCGGTGTGAAAGGCGTTTTAAGCAATAACTCTTAGATTTAGTCACTGCAAGCCAGCAGAAGGTGCTATAGGCTCAACTCTCATGTATGTGGTGTAGCTTCTTACCCCCTGCATGGAAAACGTGGTTTGGGGCTGCTGGGATGTATTGCTGGGCAGTTACAGGCAAAATGAAAAAAAGTGACTCATTCGGCCTGAGAAGGTGTTTCAAGTACTTTTTAGGTGGTTTGGTGCACATGTGGTTCATTGTTGGGCAGTTGTGGGCAATGTTCATAAATGCACTCTATTCGGTGTGAAAGGCGTTTTTAAGCAATAACTCTTAGATTTAAGTCACTGCAAGCCAGCAGAAGGTGCTATAGGCTCAACTCTCATGTATGTGGTGTAGCTTCTTACCCCCTGCATGGAAAACGTGGTTTGGGGCTGCTGGGATGTATTGCTGGGCAGTTACAGGCAAAATGAAAAAAAGTGACTCATTCGGCCTGAGAAGGTGTTTCAAGTACTTTTTAGGTGGTTTGGTGCACATGTGGTTCATTGTTGGGCAGTTGTGGGCAATGTTCATAAATGCACTCTATTCGGTGTGAAAGGCGTTTTTAAGCAATAACTCTTAGATTTAGTCACTGCAAGCCAGCAGAAGGTGCTATAGGCTCAAATCTCATGTATGTGGTGTAGCTTCTTACCCCCTGCATGGAAAACGTGGTTTGGGGCTGCTGGGATGTATTGCTGGGCAGTTACAGGCAAAATGAAAAAAAGTGACTCATTCGGCCTGAGAAGGTGTTTCAAGTACTTTTTAGGTGGTTTGGTGCACATGTGGTTCATTGTTGGGCAGTTGTGGGCAATGTTCATAAATGCACTCTATTCGGTGTGAAAGGCGTTTTTAAGCAATAACTCTTAGATTTAGTCACTGCAAGCCAGCAGAAGGTGCTATAGGCTCAAATCTCATGTATGTGGTGTAGCTTCTTACCCCCTGCATGGAAAACGTGGTTTGGGGCTGCTGGATGTATTGCTGGGCAGTTACAGGCAAAATGAAAAAAAGTGACTCATTCGGCCTGAGAAGGTGTTTCAAGTACTTTTTAGGTGGTTTGGTGCACATGTGGTTCATTGTTGGGCAGTTGTGGGCAATGTTCATAAATGCACTCTATTCGGTGTGAAAGGCGTTTTTAAGCAATAACTCTTAGATTTAGTCACTGCAAGCCAGCAGAAGGTGCTATAGGCTCAAATCTCATGTATGTGGTGTAGCTTCTTACCCCCTGCATGGAAAACGTGGTTTGGGGCTGCTGGGATGTATTGCTGGGCAGTTCAGCAAAATGAAAAAAAGTGACTCATTCGGCCTGAGAAGGTGTTTCAAGTACTTTTTAGGTGGTTTGGTGCACATGTGGTTCATTGTTGGGCAGTTGTGGGCAATGTTCATAAATGCACTCTATTCGGTGTGAAAGGCGTTTTTAAGCAATAACTCTTAGATTTAGTCACTGCAAGCCAGCAGAAGGTGCTATAGGCTCAAATCTCATGTATGTGGTGTAGCTTCTTACCCCCTGCATGGAAAACGTGGTTTGGGGCTGCTGGGATGTATTGCTGGGCAGTTACAGGCAAAATGAAAAAAAGTGACTCATTCGGCCTGAGAAGGTGTTTCAAGTACTTTTTAGGTGGTTTGGTGCACATGTGGTTCATTGTTGGGCAGTTGTGGGCAATGTTCATAAATGCACTCTATTCGGTGTGAAAGGCGTTTTTAAGCAATAACTCTTAGATTTAGTCACTGCAAGCCAGCAGAAGGTGCTATAGGCTCAAATCTCATGTATGTGGTGTAGCTTCTTACCCCCTGCATGGAAAACGTGGTTTGGGGCTGCTGGGATGTATTGCTGGGCAGTTACAGGCAAAATGAAAAAAAGTGACTCATTCGGCCTGAGAAGGTGTTTCAAGTACTTTTTAGGTGGTTTGGTGCACATGTGGTTCATTGTTGGGCAGTTGTGGGCAATGTTCATAAATGCACTCTATTCGGTGTGAAAGGCGTTTTTAAGCAATAACTCTTAGATTTAGTCACTGCAAGCCAGCAGAAGGTGCTATAGGCTCAAATCTCATGTATGTGGTGTAGCTTCTTACCCCCTGCATGGAAAACGTGGTTTGGGGCTGCTGGGATGTATTGCTGGGCAGTTACAGGCAAAATGAAAAAAAGTGACTCATTCGGCCTGAGAAGGTGTTTCAAGTACTTTTTAGGTGGTTTGGTGCACATGTGGTTCATTGTTGGGCAGTTGTGGCAATGTTCATAAATGCACTCTATTCGGTGTGAAAGGCGTTTTTAAGCAATAACTCTTAGATTTAGTCACTGCAAGCCAGCAGAAGGTGCTATAGGCTCAAATCTCATGTATGTGGTGTAGCTTCTTACCCCCTGCATGGAAAACGTGGTTTGGGGCTGCTGGGATGTATTGCTGGGCAGTTACAGGCAAAATGAAAAAAAGTGACTCATTCGGCCTGAGAAGGTGTTTCAAGTACTTTTTAGGTGGTTTGGTGCACATGTGGTTCATTGTTGGGCAGTTGTGGGCAATGTTCATAAATGCACTCTATTCGGTGTGAAAGGCGTTTTTAAGCAATAACTCTTAGATTTAGTCACTGCAAGCCAGCAGAAGGTGCTATAGGCTCAAATCTCATGTATGTGGTGTAGCTTCTTACCCCCTGCATGGAAAACGTGGTTTGGGGCTGCTGGGATGTATTGCTGGGCAGTTACAGGCAAAATGAAAAAAAGTGACTCATTCGGCCTGAGAAGGTGTTTCAAGTACTTTTTAGGTGGTTTGGTGCACATGTGGTTCATTGTTGGGCAGTTGTGGGCAATGTTCATAAATGCACTCTATTCGGTGTGAAAGGCGTTTTTAAGCAATAACTCTTAGATTTAGTCACTGCAAGCCAGCAGAAGGTGCTATAGGCTCAACTCTCATGTATGTGGTGTAGCTTCTTACCCCCTGCATGGAAAACGTGGTTTGGGGCTGCTGGGATGTATTGCTGGGCAGTTACAGGCAAAATGAAAAAAAGTGACTCATTCGGCCTGAGAAGGTGTTTCAAGTACTTTTTAGGTGGTTTGGTGCACATGTGGTTCATTGTTGGGCAGTTGTGGGCAATGTTCATAAATGCACTCTATTCGGTGTGAAAGGCGTTTTTAAGCAATAACTCTTAGATTTAGTCACTGCAAGCCAGCAGAAGGTGCTATAGGCTCAACTCTCATGTATGTGGTGTAGCTTCTTACCCCTGCATGGAAAACGTGGTTTGGGGCTGCTGGGATGTATTGCTGGGCAGTTACAGGCAAAATGAAAAAAAGTGACTCATTCGGCCTGAGAAGGTGTTTCAAGTACTTTTTAGGTGGTTTGGTGCACATGTGGTTCATTGTTGGGCAGTTGTGGGCAATGTTCATAAATGCACTCTATTCGGTGTGAAAGGCGTTTTTAAGCAATAACTCTTAGATTTAGTCACTGCAAGCCAGCAGAAGGTGCTATAGGCTCAAATCTCATGTATGTGGTGTAGCTTCTTACCCCCTGCATGGAAAACGTGGTTTGGGGCTGCTGGGATGTATTGCTGGGCAGTTACAGGCAAAATGAAAAAAAGTGACTCATTCGGCCTGAGAAGGTGTTTCAAGTACTTTTAGGTGGTTTGGTGCACATGTGGTTCATTGTTGGGCAGTTGTGGGCAATGTCATAAATGCACTCTATTCGGTGTGAAAGGCGTTTTTAAGCAATAACTCTTAGATTTAGTCACTGCAAGCCAGCAGAAGGTGCTATAGGCTCAAATCTCATGTATGTGGTGTAGCTTCTTACCCCCCTGCAAGGAAAACGTGGTTTGGGGCTGCTGGGATGTATTGCTGGGCAGTTACAGGCAAAATGAAAAAAAGTGACTCATTCGGCCTGAGAAGGTGTTTCAAGTACTTTTTAGGTGGTTTGGTGCACATGTTGTTCATTGTTGGGCAGTTGTGGGCAATGTTCATAAATGCACTCTATTCGGTGTGAAAGGCGTTTTTAAGCAATAACTCTTAGATTTAGTCACTGCAAGCCAGCAGAAGGTGCTATAGGCTCAAATCTCATGTATGTGGTGTAGCTTCTTACCCCCTGCATGGAAAACGTGGTTGGGGCTGCTGGATGTATTGCTGGGCAGTTACAGGCAAAATGAAAAAAAGTGACTCATTCGGCCTGAGAAGGTGTTTCAAGTACTTTTTAGGTGGTTTGGTGCACATGTGGTTCATTGTTGGGCAGTTGGTGGCAATGTTCATAAATGCACTCTATTCGGTGTGAAAGGCGTTTTTAAGCAATAACTCTTAGATTTAGTCACTGCAAGCCAGCAGAAGGTGCTATAGGCTCAAAAAGGTGCTATAGGCTCAAATCTCATGTATGTGGTGTAGCTTCTTACCCCTGCATGGAAAACGTGGTTTGGGGCTGCTGGGATGTATTGCTGGGCAGTTACAGGCAAAATGAAAAAAAGTGACTCATTCGGCCTGAGAAGGTGTTTCAAGTACTTTTTAGGTGGTTTGGTGCACATGTGGTTCATTGTTGGGCAGTTGTGGGCAATGTTTCATAAATGCACTCTATTCGGTGTGAAAGGCGTTTTTAAGCAATAACTCTTAGATTTAGTCACTGCAAGCCAGCAGAAGGTGCTATAGGCTCAAATCTCATGTATGTGGTGTAGCTTCTTACCCCCTGCATGGAAAACGTGGTTTGGGGCTGCTGGGATGTATTGCTGGGCAGTTACAGGCAAAATGAAAAAAGTGACTCATTCGGCCTGAGAAGGTGTTTCAGTACTTTTTAGGTGGTTTGGTGCACATGTGGTTCATTGTTGGGCAGTTGTGGGCAATGTTCATAAATGCACTCTATCGGTGTGAAAGGCGTTTTTAAGCAATAACTCTTAGATTTAGTCACTGCAAGCCAGCAGAAGGTGCTATAGGCTCAAATCTCATGTATGTGGTGTAGCTTCTTACCCCCTGCATGGAAAACGTGGTTTGGGGCTGCTGGGATGTATTGCTGGGCAGTTACAGCAAAATGAAAAAAAGTGACTCATTCGGCCTGAGAAGGTGTTTCAAGTACTTTTTAGGTGGTTGGTGCACATGTGGTTCATTGTTGGGCAGTTGTGGGCAATGTTCATAAATGCACTCTATTCGGTGTGAAGGCGTTTTTAAGCAATAACTCTTAGATTTAGTCACTGCAAGCCAGCAGAAGGTGCTATAGGCTCAAATCTCATGTATGTGGTGTAGCTTCTTACCCCCTGCATGGAAAACGTGGTTTGGGGCTGCTGGGATGTATTGCTGGGCAGTTACAGGCAAAATGAAAAAAAGTGACTCATTCGGCCTGAGAAGGTGTTTCAAGTACTTTTTAGGTGGTTTGGTGCACATGTGGTTCATTGTTGGGCAGTTGTGGGCAATGTTCATAAATGCACTCTATTCGGTGTGAAAGGCGTTTTTAAGCAATAACTCTTAGATTAGTCACTGCAAGCCAGCAGAAGGTGCTATAGGCTCAAATCTCATGTATGTGGTGTAGCTTCTTACCCCTGCATGGAAAACGTGGTTGGGGCTGCTGGGATGTATTGCTGGGCAGTTACAGGCAAAATGAAAAAAAGTGACTCATTCGGCCTGAGAAGGTGTTTCAAGTACTTTTTAGGTGGTTTGGTGCACATGTGGTTCATTGTTGGGCAGTTGTGGGCAATGTTCATAAATGCACTCTATTCGGTGTGAAAGGCGTTTTTAAGCAATAACTCTTAGATTTAGTCACTGCAAGCCAGCAGAAGGTGCTATAGGCTCAAATCTCATGTATGTGGTGTAGCTTCTTACCCCCTGCATGGAAAACGTGGTTTGGGGCTGCTGGGATGTATTGCTGGGCAGTTACAGGCAAAATGAAAAAAGTGACTCATTCGGCCTGAGAAGGTGTTTCAAGTACTTTTTAGGTGGTTTGGTGCACATGTGGTTCATTGTTGGCAGTTGTGGGCAATGTTCATAAATGCACTCTATTCGGTGTGAAAGGCGTTTTTAAGCAATAACTCTTAGATTTAGTCACTGCAAGCCAGCAGAAGGTGCTATAGGCTCAAATCTCATGTATGTGGTGTAGCTTCTTACCCCTGCATGGAAAACGTGGTTTGGGCTGCTGGATGTATTGCTGGGCAGTTACAGGCAAAATGAAAAAAAGTGACTCATTCGGCCTGAGAAGGTGTTTCAAGTACTTTTTAGGTGGTTTGGTGCACATGTGGTTCATTGTTGGGCAGTTGTGGGCAATGTTCATAAATGCACTCTATTCGGTGTGAAAGGCGTTTTAAGCAATAACTCTTAGATTTAGTCACTGCAAGCCAGCAGAAGGTGCTATAGGCTCAAATCTCATGTATGTGGTGTAGCTTCTTACCCCCTGCATGGAAAACGTGGTTTGGGGCTGCTGGGATGTATTGCTGGGCAGTTACAGGCAAAATGAAAAAAAGTGACTCATTCGGCCTGAGAAGGTGTTTCAAGTACTTTTTAGGTGGTTTGGTGCACATGTGGTTCATTGTTGGGCAGTTGTGGGCAATGTTCATAAATGCACTCTATTCGGTGTGAAAGGCGTTTTTAAGCAATAACTCTTAGATTTAGTCACTGCAAGCCAGCAGAAGGTGCTATAGGCTCAAATCTCATGTATGTGGTGTAGCTTCTTACCCCCTGCATGGAAAACGTGGTTTGGGGCTGCTGGGATGTATTGCTGGGCAGTTACAGGCAAAATGAAAAAAAGTGACTCATTCGGCCTGAGAAGGTGTTTCAAGTACTTTTTAGGTGGTTTGGTGCACATGTGGTTCATTGTTGGGCAGTTGTGGGCAATGTTCATAAATGCACTCTATTCGGTGTGAAAGGCGTTTTTAAGCAATAACTCTTAGATTTAGTCACTGCAAGCCAGCAGAAGGTGCTATAGGCTCAAATCTCATGTATGTGGTGTAGCTTCTTACCCCCTGCATGGAAAACGTGGTTTGGGGCTGCTGGATGTATTGCTGGGCAGTTACAGGCAAAATGAAAAAAAGTGACTCATTCGGCCTGAGAAGGTGTTTCAAGTACTTTTTAGGTGGTTTGGTGCACATGTGGTTCATTGTTGGGCAGTTGTGGGCAATGTTCATAAATGCACTCTATTCGGTGTGAAAGGCGTTTTTAAGCAATAACTCTTAGATTTAGTCACTGCAAGCCAGCAGAAGGTGCTATAGGCTCAAATCTCATGTATGTGGTGTAGCTTCTTACCCCCTGCATGGAAAACGTGGTTTGGGGCTGCTGGGATGTATTGCTGGGCAGTTACAGGCAAAATGAAAAAAGTGACTCATTCGGCCTGAGAAGGTGTTCAAGTACTTTTTAGGTGGTTTGGTGCACATGTGGTTCATTGTTGGGCAGTTGTGGGCAATGTTCATAAATGCACTCTATTCGGTGTGAAAGGCGTTTTTAAGCAATAACTCTTAGATTTAGTCACTGCAAGCCAGCAGAAGGTGCTATAGGCTCAAATCTCATGTATGTGGTGTAGCTTCTTACCCCTGCATGGAAAACGTGGTTTGGGCTGCTGGGATGTATTGCTGGGCAGTTACAGCAAAATGAAAAAAAGTGACTCATTCGGGCCTGAGAAGGTGTTTCAAGTACTTTTTAGGTGGTTTGGTGCACATGTGGTTCATTGTTGGGCAGTTGTGGGCAATGTTCATAAATGCACTCTATTCGGTGTGAAAGGCGTTTTTAAGCAATAACTCTTAGATTTAGTCACTGCAAGCCAGCAGAAGGTGCTATAGGCTCAAATCTCATGTATGTGGTGTAGCTTCTTACCCCCTGCATGGAAAACGTGGTTTGGGGCTGCTGGATGTATTGCTGGGCAGTTACAGGCAAAATGAAAAAAAGTGACTCATTCGGCCTGAGAAGGTGTTTCAAGTACTTTTTAGGTGGTTTGGTGCACATGTGGTTCATTGTTGGGCAGTTGTGGGCAATGTTCATAAATGCACTCTATTCGGTGTGAAAGGCGTTTTTAAGCAATAACTCTTAGATTTAGTCACTGCAAGCCAGCAGAAGGTGCTATAGGCTCAATCTCATGTATGTGGTGTAGCTTCTTACCCCCTGCATGGAAAACGTGGTTTGGGGCTGCTGGGATGTATTGCTGGGCAGTTACAGGCAAAATGAAAAAAAGTGACTCATTCGGCCTGAGAAGGTGTTTCAAGTACTTTTTAGGTGGTTTGGTGCACATGTGGTTCATTGTTGGGCAGTTGTGGGCAATGTTCATAAATGCACTCTATTCGGTGTGAAAGGCGTTTTTAAGCAATAACTCTTAGATTTAGTCACTGCAAGCCAGCAGAAGGTGCTATAGGCTCAAATCTCATGTATGTGGTGTAGCTTCTTACCCCTGCATGGAAAACGTGGTTGGGGCTGCTGGGATGTATTGCTGGGCAGTTACAGGCAAAATGAAAAAAAGTGACTCATTCGGCCTGAGAAGGTGTTTCAAGTACTTTTTAGGTGGTTTGGTGCACATGTGGTTCATTGTTGGGCAGTTGTGGGCAATGTTCATAAATGCACTCTATTCGGTGTGAAAGGCGTTTTTAAGCAATAACTCTTAGATTTAGTCACTGCAAGCCAGCAGAAGGTGCTATAGGCTCAAATCTCATGTATGTGGTGTAGCTTCTTACCCCCTGCATGGAAAACGTGGTTTGGGGCTGCTGGGATGTATTGCTGGCAGTTACAGGCAAAATGAAAAAAAGTGACTCATTCGGCCTGAGAAGGTGTTTCAAGTACTTTTTAGGTGGTTTGGTGCACATGTGGTTCATTGTTGGGCAGTTGTGGGCAATGTTCATAAATGCACTCTATTCGGTGTGAAAGGCGTTTTAAGCAATAACTCTTAGATTTAGTCACTGCAAGCCAGCAGAAGGTGCTATAGGCTCAAATCTCATGTATGTGGTGTAGCTTCTTACCCCCTGCATGGAAAACGTGGTTTGGGGCTGCTGGGATGTATTGCTGGGCAGTTACAGGCAAAATGAAAAAAAGTGACTCATTCGGCCTGAGAAGGTGTTTCAAGTACTTTTTAGGTGGTTTGGTGCACATGTGGTTCATTGTTGGGCAGTTGTGGGCAATGTTCATAAATGCACTCTATTCGGTGTGAAAGGCGTTTTTAAGCAATAACTCTTAGATTTAGTCACTGCAAGCCAGCAGAAGGTGCTATAGGCTCAAATCTCATGTATGTGGTGTAGCTTCTTACCCCCTGCATGGAAAACGTGGTTTGGGGCTGCTGGGATGTATTGCTGGGCAGTTACAGGCAAAATGAAAAAAAGTGACTCATTCGGCCTGAGAAGGTGTTTCAAGTACTTTTTAGGTGGTTTGGTGCACATGTGGTTCATTGTTGGGCAGTTGTGGGCAATGTTCATAAATGCACTCTATTCGGTGTGAAAGGCGTTTTTAAGCAATAACTCTTAGATTTAGTCACTGCAAGCCAGCAGAAGGTGCTATAGGCTCAAATCTCATGTATGTGGTGTAGCTTCTTACCCCCTGCATGGAAAACGTGGTTTGGGGCTGCTGGGATGTATTGCTGGGCAGTTACAGGCAAAATGAAAAAAAGTGACTCATTCGGCCTGAGAAGGTGTTTCAAGTACTTTTTAGGTGGTTTGGTGCACATGTGGTTCATTGTTGGGCAGTTGTGGGCAATGTTCATAAATGCACTCTATTCGGTGTGAAAGGCGTTTTTAAGCAATAACTCTTAGATTTAGTCACTGCAAGCCAGCAGAAGGTGCTATAGGCTCAATCTCATGTATGTGGTGTAGCTTCTTACCCCCTGCATGGAAAACGTGGTTTGGGGCTGCTGGGATGTATTGCTGGGCAGTTACAGGCAAAATGAAAAAAAGTGACTCATTCGGCCTGAGAAGGTGTTTCAAGTACTTTTTAGGTGGTTTGGTGCACATGTGGTTCATTGTTGGGCAGTTGTGGGCAATGTTCATAAATGCACTCTATTCGGTGTGAAAGGCGTTTTTAAGCAATAACTCTTAGATTTAGTCACTGCAAGCCAGCAGAAGGTGCTATAGGCTCAAATCTCATGTATGTGGTGTAGCTTCTTACCCCCTGCATGGAAAACGTGGTTTGGGGCTGCTGGGATGTATTGCTGGGCAGTTACAGGCAAAATGAAAAAAAGTGACTCATTCGGCCTGAGAAGGTGTTTCAAGTACTTTTTAGGTGGTTTGGTGCACATGTGTTCATTGTTGGGCAGTTGTGGGCAATGTTCATAAATGCACTCTATTCGGTGTGAAAGGCGTTTTTAAGCAATAACTCTTAGATTTAGTCACTGCAAGCCAGCAGAAGGTGCTATAGGCTCAAATCTCATGTATGTGGTGTAGCTTCTTACCCCCTGCATGGAAAACGTGGTTTGGGGCTGCTGGGATGTATTGCTGGGCAGTTACAGGCAAAATGAAAAAAAGTGACTCATTCGGCCTGAGAAGGTGTTTCAAGTACTTTTAGGTGGTTTGGTGCACATGTGGTTCATTGTTGGGCAGTTGTGGCAATGTTCATAAATGCACTCTATTCGGTGTGAAAGGCGTTTTTAAGCAATAACTCTTAGATTTAGTCACTGCAAGCCAGCAGAAGGTGCTATAGGCTCAAATCTCATGTATGTGGTGTAGCTTCTTACCCCCTGCATGGAAAACGTGGTTTGGGGCTGCTGGGATGTATTGCTGGGCAGTTACAGGCAAAATGAAAAAAAGTGACTCATTCGGCCTGAGAAGGTGTTTCAAGTACTTTTTAGGTGGTTTGGTGCACATGTGGTTCATTGTTGGGCAGTTGTGGGCAATGTTCATAAATGCACTCTATTCGGTGTGAAAGGCGTTTTTAAGCAATAACTCTTAGATTTAGTCACTGCAAGCCAGCAGAAGGTGCTATAGGCTCAAATCTCATGTATGTGGTGTAGCTTCTTACCCCCTGCATGGAAAACGTGGTTGGGGCTGCTGGGATGTATTGCTGGGCAGTTACAGGCAAAATGAAAAAAAGTGACTCATTCGGCCTGAGAAGGTGTTTCAAGTACTTTTTAGGTGGTTGGTGCACATGTGGTTCATTGTTGGGCAGTTGTGGGCAATGTTCATAAATGCACTCTATTCGGTGTGAAAGGCGTTTTTAAGCAATAACTCTTAGATTTAGTCACTGCAAGCCAGCAGAAGGTGCTATAGGCTCAAATCTCATGTATGTGGTGTAGCTTCTTACCCCCTGCATGGAAAACGTGGTTTGGGGCTGCTGGGATGTATTGCTGGGCAGTTACAGGCAAAATGAAAAAAAGTGACTCATTCGGCCTGAGAAGGTGTTTCAAGTACTTTTTAGGTGTTTGGTGCACATGTGGTTCATTGTTGGGCAGTTGTGGGCAATGTTCATAAATGCACTCTATTCGGTGTGAAGGCGTTTTTAAGCAATAACTCTTAGATTTAGTCACTGCAAGCCAGCAGAAGGTGCTATAGGCTCAAATCTCATGTATGTGGTGTAAGCTTCTTACCCCCTGCATGGAAAACGTGGTTTGGGGCTGCTGGGATGTATTGCTGGGCAGTTACAGGCAAAATGAAAAAAAGTGACTCATTCGGCCTGAGAAGGTGTTTCAAGTACTTTTTAGGTGGTTTGGTGCACATGTGGTTCATTGTTGGCAGTTGTGGGCAATGTTCATAAATGCACTCTATTCGGTGTGAAAGGCGTTTTTAAGCAATAACTCTTAGATTTAGTCACTGCAAGCCAGCAGAAGGTGCTATAGGCTCAAATCTCATGTATGTGGTGTAGCTTCTTACCCCCTGCATGGAAAACGTGGTTTGGGCTGCTGGGATGTATTGCTGGGCAGTTACAGGCAAAATGAAAAAAAGTGACTCATTCGGCCTGAGAAGGTGTTTCAAGTACTTTTAGGTGGTTTGGTGCACATGTGGTTCATTGTTGGGCAGTTGTGGGCAATGTTCATAAATGCACTCTATTCGGTGTGAAAGGCGTTTTTAAGCAATAACTCTTAGATTTAGTCACTGCAAGCCAGCAGAAGGTGCTATAGGCTCAAATCTCATGTATGTGGTGTAGCTTCTTACCCCCTGCATGGAAAACGTGGTTTGGGGCTGCTGGGATGTATTGCTGGCAGTTACAGGCAAAATGAAAAAAAGTGACTCATTCGGCCTGAGAAGGTGTTTCAAGTACTTTTTAGGTGGTTTGGTGCACATGTGGTTCATTGTTGGGCAGTTGTGGGCAATGTTCATAAATGCACTCTATTCGGTGTGAAAGGCGTTTTTAAGCAATAACTCTTAGATTTAGTCACTGCAAGCCAGCAGAAGGTGCTATAGGCTCAAATCTCATGTATGTGGTGTAGCTTCTTACCCCCTGCATGGAAAACGTGGTTTGGGGCTGCTGGGATGTATTGCTGGGCAGTTACAGGCAAAATGAAAAAAGTGACTCATTCGGCCTGAGAAGGTGTTTCAAGTACTTTTTAGGTGGTTTGGTGCACATGTGGTTCATTGTTGGGCAGTGTGGGCAATGTTCATAAATGCACTCTATTCGGTGTGAAAGGCGTTTTTAAAGCAATAACTCTTAGATTTAGTCACTGCAAGCCAGCAGAAGGTGC
>NW_026559914.1:32500-49210 GCF_027744805.1 Dunckerocampus dactyliophorus | reverse complement strand
AAACTCAGGCCGAGCTGGCTGGAGCCCAGGGGCGGCTGCAAAGTCTGTGGAGAGCCGCTGTGTCCCTGGATGAAATGAGAAAAAAGGTGAAAAAATGGCAAAGTGTCAAGGGAGAAATTCAGAAACCCAGGCCGAGCTGCCTGGAGCCCGGGGGCGGCTGCAAAGTCTGTGGAGAGCCGCTGTGTCCCTGGATGAAATGAGAAAAAAGGTGAAAAAATGGCAAAGTGTCAAGGGAGCTAGGCAGAAACCCATGCCTAGGGTCCTGGAGCCCAGGGGCGGTTCTAAAGTCTGTGAGAGCCGCTGTGTCCCTGGATGAAATGAGAAAAAGGGTGAAAAAATGGCAAAGTGTCAAGGGAGAAATTCAGAAACTCAGGCCGAGCTGGCTGGAGCCCAGGGGCGGCTGCAAAGTCTGTGGAGAGCCGCTGTGTCCCTGGATGAAATGAGAAAAAAGGTGAAAAAATGGCAAAGTGTCAAGGGAGAAATTCAGAAACTCAGGCCGAGCTGCCTGGAGCCCAGGGGCCGCGGGAAAGTCTGTGGAGAGCCGCTGTGTCCCTGGATGAAATGAGAAAAAGGGTGAAAAAATGGCAAAGTGTCAAGGGAAAAATTCAGAAACCCGTGCCTAGGGTCCTGGAGCCCAGGGGCGGCTGTAAAGTCTGTGGAGAGCCGCTGTGTCCCTGGATGAAATGAGAAAAAGGGTGAAAAAATGGCAAAGTGTCAAGGGAGCTAGGCAGAAACCCATGCCTAGGGTCCTGGAGCCCAGGGGCGGCTGCAAAGTCTGTGGAGAGCCGCTGTGTCCCTGGATGAAATGAGAAAAAGGGTGAAAAAATGGCAAAGTGTCAAGGGAGCTAGGCAGAAACCCATGCCTAGGGTCCTGGAGCCCAGGGGCCGCGGGAAAGTCTGTGGAGAGCCGCTGTGTCCCTGGATGAAATGAGAAAAAGGGTGAAAAAATGGCAAAGTGTCAAGGGAGAAATTCAGAAACTCAGGCCGAGCTGGCTGGAGCCCAGGGGCGGCTGCAAAGTCTGTGGAGAGCCGCTGTGTCCCTGGATGAAATGAGAAAAAAGGTGAAAAAATGGCAAAGTGTCAAGGGAGAAATTCAGAAACCCAGGCCGAGCTGCCTGGAGCCCGGGGGCGGCTGCAAAGTCTGTGGAGAGCCGCTGTGTCCCTGGATGAAATGAGAAAAAAGGTGAAAAAATGGCAAAGTGTCAAGGGAGCTAGGCAGAAACCCATGCCTAGGGTCCTGGAGCCCAGGGGCGGTTCTAAAGTCTGTGAGAGCCGCTGTGTCCCTGGATGAAATGAGAAAAAGGGTGAAAAAATGGCAAAGTGTCAAGGGAGAAATTCAGAAACTCAGGCCGAGCTGGCTGGAGCCCAGGGGCGGCTGCAAAGTCTGTGGAGAGCCGCTGTGTCCCTGGATGAAATGAGAAAAAAGGTGAAAAAATGGCAAAGTGTCAAGGGAGAAATTCAGAAACTCAGGCCGAGCTGCCTGGAGCCCAGGGGCCGCGGGAAAGTCTGTGGAGAGCCGCTGTGTCCCTGGATGAAATGAGAAAAAGGGTGAAAAAATGGCAAAGTGTCAAGGGAAAAATTCAGAAACCCGTGCCTAGGGTCCTGGAGCCCAGGGGCGGCTGTAAAGTCTGTGGAGAGCCGCTGTGTCCCTGGATGAAATGAGAAAAAGGGTGAAAAAATGGCAAAGTGTCAAGGGAGCTAGGCAGAAACCCATGCCTAGGGTCCTGGAGCCCAGGGGCGGCTGCAAAGTCTGTGGAGAGCCGCTGTGTCCCTGGATGAAATGAGAAAAAGGGTGAAAAAATGGCAAAGTGTCAAGGGAGCTAGGCAGAAACCCATGCCTAGGGTCCTGGAGCCCAGGGGCCGCGGGAAAGTCTGTGGAGAGCCGCTGTGTCCCTGGATGAAATGAGAAAAAGGGTGAAAAAATGGCAAAGTGTCAAGGGAGAAATTCAGAAACTCAGGCCGAGCTGGCTGGAGCCCAGGGGCGGCTGCAAAGTCTGTGGAGAGCCGCTGTGTCCCTGGATGAAATGAGAAAAAAGGTGAAAAAATGGCAAAGTGTCAAGGGAGAAATTCAGAAACCCAGGCCGAGCTGCCTGGAGCCCGGGGGCGGCTGCAAAGTCTGTGGAGAGCCGCTGTGTCCCTGGATGAAATGAGAAAAAAGGTGAAAAAATGGCAAAGTGTCAAGGGAGCTAGGCAGAAACCCATGCCTAGGGTCCTGGAGCCCAGGGGCGGTTCTAAAGTCTGTGAGAGCCGCTGTGTCCCTGGATGAAATGAGAAAAAGGGTGAAAAAATGGCAAAGTGTCAAGGGAGAAATTCAGAAACTCAGGCCGAGCTGGCTGGAGCCCAGGGGCGGCTGCAAAGTCTGTGGAGAGCCGCTGTGTCCCTGGATGAAATGAGAAAAAGGTGAAAAAATGGCAAAGTGTCAAGGGAGAAATTCAGAAACTCAGGCCGAGCTGCCTGGAGCCCAGGGGCCGCGGGAAAGTCTGTGGAGAGCCGCTGTGTCCCTGGATGAAATGAGAAAAAGGGTGAAAAAATGGCAAAGTGTCAAGGGAAAAATTCAGAAACCCGTGCCTAGGGTCCTGGAGCCCAGGGGCGGCTGTAAAGTCTGTGGAGAGCCGCTGTGTCCCTGGATGAAATGAGAAAAAGGGTGAAAAAATGGCAAAGTGTCAAGGGAGCTAGGCAGAAACCCATGCCTAGGGTCCTGGAGCCCAGGGGCGGCTGCAAAGTCTGTGGAGAGCCGCTGTGTCCCTGGATGAAATGAGAAAAAGGGTGAAAAAATGGCAAAGTGTCAAGGGAGCTAGGCAGAAACCCATGCCTAGGGTCCTGGAGCCCAGGGGCCGCGGGAAAGTCTGTGGAGAGCCGCTGTGTCCCTGGATGAAATGAGAAAAAGGGTGAAAAAATGGCAAAGTGTCAAGGGAGAAATTCAGAAACTCAGGCCGAGCTGGCTGGAGCCCAGGGGCGGCTGCAAAGTCTGTGGAGAGCCGCTGTGTCCCTGGATGAAATGAGAAAAAAGGTGAAAAAATGGCAAAGTGTCAAGGGAGAAATTCAGAAACCCAGGCCGAGCTGCCTGGAGCCCGGGGGCGGCTGCAAAGTCTGTGGAGAGCCGCTGTGTCCCTGGATGAAATGAGAAAAAAGGTGAAAAAATGGCAAAGTGTCAAGGGAGCTAGGCAGAAACCCATGCCTAGGGTCCTGGAGCCCAGGGGCGGTTCTAAAGTCTGTGAGAGCCGCTGTGTCCCTGGATGAAATGAGAAAAAGGGTGAAAAAATGGCAAAGTGTCAAGGGAGAAATTCAGAAACTCAGGCCGAGCTGGCTGGAGCCCAGGGGCGGCTGCAAAGTCTGTGGAGAGCCGCTGTGTCCCTGGATGAAATGAGAAAAAAGGTGAAAAAATGGCAAAGTGTCAAGGGAGAAATTCAGAAACTCAGGCCGAGCTGCCTGGAGCCCAGGGGCCGCGGGAAAGTCTGTGGAGAGCCGCTGTGTCCCTGGATGAAATGAGAAAAAGGGTGAAAAAATGGCAAAGTGTCAAGGGAAAAATTCAGAAACCCGTGCCTAGGGTCCTGGAGCCCAGGGGCGGCTGTAAAGTCTGTGGAGAGCCGCTGTGTCCCTGGATGAAATGAGAAAAAGGGTGAAAAAATGGCAAAGTGTCAAGGGAGCTAGGCAGAAACCCATGCCTAGGGTCCTGGAGCCCAGGGGCGGCTGCAAAGTCTGTGGAGAGCCGCTGTGTCCCTGGATGAAATGAGAAAAAGGGTGAAAAAATGGCAAAGTGTCAAGGGAGCTAGGCAGAAACCCATGCCTAGGGTCCTGGAGCCCAGGGGCCGCGGGAAAGTCTGTGGAGAGCCGCTGTGTCCCTGGATGAAATGAGAAAAAGGGTGAAAAAATGGCAAAGTGTCAAGGGAGAAATTCAGAAACTCAGGCCGAGCTGGCTGGAGCCCAGGGGCGGCTGCAAAGTCTGTGGAGAGCCGCTGTGTCCCTGGATGAAATGAGAAAAAAGGTGAAAAAATGGCAAAGTGTCAAGGGAGAAATTCAGAAACCCAGGCCGAGCTGCCTGGAGCCCGGGGGCGGCTGCAAAGTCTGTGGAGAGCCGCTGTGTCCCTGGATGAAATGAGAAAAAAGGTGAAAAAATGGCAAAGTGTCAAGGGAGCTAGGCAGAAACCCATGCCTAGGGTCCTGGAGCCCAGGGGCGGTTCTAAAGTCTGTGAGAGCCGCTGTGTCCCTGGATGAAATGAGAAAAAGGGTGAAAAAATGGCAAAGTGTCAAGGGAGAAATTCAGAAACTCAGGCCGAGCTGGCTGGAGCCCAGGGGCGGCTGCAAAGTCTGTGGAGAGCCGCTGTGTCCCTGGATGAAATGAGAAAAAAGGTGAAAAAATGGCAAAGTGTCAAGGGAGAAATTCAGAAACTCAGGCCGAGCTGCCTGGAGCCCAGGGGCCGCGGGAAAGTCTGTGGAGAGCCGCTGTGTCCCTGGATGAAATGAGAAAAAGGGTGAAAAAATGGCAAAGTGTCAAGGGAAAAATTCAGAAACCCGTGCCTAGGGTCCTGGAGCCCAGGGGCGGCTGTAAAGTCTGTGGAGAGCCGCTGTGTCCCTGGATGAAATGAGAAAAAGGGTGAAAAAATGGCAAAGTGTCAAGGGAGCTAGGCAGAAACCCATGCCTAGGGTCCTGGAGCCCAGGGGCGGCTGCAAAGTCTGTGGAGAGCCGCTGTGTCCCTGGATGAAATGAGAAAAAGGGTGAAAAAATGGCAAAGTGTCAAGGGAGCTAGGCAGAAACCCATGCCTAGGGTCCTGGAGCCCAGGGGCCGCGGGAAAGTCTGTGGAGAGCCGCTGTGTCCCTGGATGAAATGAGAAAAAGGGTGAAAAAATGGCAAAGTGTCAAGGGAGAAATTCAGAAACTCAGGCCGAGCTGGCTGGAGCCCAGGGGCGGCTGCAAAGTCTGTGGAGAGCCGCTGTGTCCCTGGATGAAATGAGAAAAAAGGTGAAAAAATGGCAAAGTGTCAAGGGAGAAATTCAGAAACCCAGGCCGAGCTGCCTGGAGCCCGGGGGCGGCTGCAAAGTCTGTGGAGAGCCGCTGTGTCCCTGGATGAAATGAGAAAAAAGGTGAAAAAATGGCAAAGTGTCAAGGGAGCTAGGCAGAAACCCATGCCTAGGGTCCTGGAGCCCAGGGGCGGTTCTAAAGTCTGTGAGAGCCGCTGTGTCCCTGGATGAAATGAGAAAAAGGGTGAAAAAATGGCAAAGTGTCAAGGGAGAAATTCAGAAACTCAGGCCGAGCTGGCTGGAGCCCAGGGGCGGCTGCAAAGTCTGTGGAGAGCCGCTGTGTCCCTGGATGAAATGAGAAAAAAGGTGAAAAAATGGCAAAGTGTCAAGGGAGAAATTCAGAAACTCAGGCCGAGCTGCCTGGAGCCCAGGGGCCGCGGGAAAGTCTGTGGAGAGCCGCTGTGTCCCTGGATGAAATGAGAAAAAGGGTGAAAAAATGGCAAAGTGTCAAGGGAAAAATTCAGAAACCCGTGCCTAGGGTCCTGGAGCCCAGGGGCGGCTGTAAAGTCTGTGGAGAGCCGCTGTGTCCCTGGATGAAATGAGAAAAAGGGTGAAAAAATGGCAAAGTGTCAAGGGAGCTAGGCAGAAACCCATGCCTAGGGTCCTGGAGCCCAGGGGCGGCTGCAAAGTCTGTGGAGAGCCGCTGTGTCCCTGGATGAAATGAGAAAAAGGGTGAAAAAATGGCAAAGTGTCAAGGGAGCTAGGCAGAAACCCATGCCTAGGGTCCTGGAGCCCAGGGGCCGCGGGAAAGTCTGTGGAGAGCCGCTGTGTCCCTGGATGAAATGAGAAAAAGGGTGAAAAAATGGCAAAGTGTCAAGGGAGAAATTCAGAAACTCAGGCCGAGCTGGCTGGAGCCCAGGGGCGGCTGCAAAGTCTGTGGAGAGCCGCTGTGTCCCTGGATGAAATGAGAAAAAAGGTGAAAAAATGGCAAAGTGTCAAGGGAGAAATTCAGAAACCCAGGCCGAGCTGCCTGGAGCCCGGGGGCGGCTGCAAAGTCTGTGGAGAGCCGCTGTGTCCCTGGATGAAATGAGAAAAAAGGTGAAAAAATGGCAAAGTGTCAAGGGAGCTAGGCAGAAACCCATGCCTAGGGTCCTGGAGCCCAGGGGCGGTTCTAAAGTCTGTGAGAGCCGCTGTGTCCCTGGATGAAATGAGAAAAAGGGTGAAAAAATGGCAAAGTGTCAAGGGAGAAATTCAGAAACTCAGGCCGAGCTGGCTGGAGCCCAGGGGCGGCTGCAAAGTCTGTGGAGAGCCGCTGTGTCCCTGGATGAAATGAGAAAAAAGGTGAAAAAATGGCAAAGTGTCAAGGGAGAAATTCAGAAACTCAGGCCGAGCTGCCTGGAGCCCAGGGGCCGCGGGAAAGTCTGTGGAGAGCCGCTGTGTCCCTGGATGAAATGAGAAAAAGGGTGAAAAAATGGCAAAGTGTCAAGGGAAAAATTCAGAAACCCGTGCCTAGGGTCCTGGAGCCCAGGGGCGGCTGTAAAGTCTGTGGAGAGCCGCTGTGTCCCTGGATGAAATGAGAAAAAGGGTGAAAAAATGGCAAAGTGTCAAGGGAGCTAGGCAGAAACCCATGCCTAGGGTCCTGGAGCCCAGGGGCCGCGGGAAAGTCTGTGGAGAGCCGCTGTGTCCCTGGATGAAATGAGAAAAAGGGTGAAAAAATGGCAAAGTGTCAAGGGAGAAATTCAGAAACTCAGGCCGAGCTGGCTGGAGCCCAGGGGCGGCTGCAAAGTCTGTGGAGAGCCGCTGTGTCCCTGGATGAAATGAGAAAAAAGGTGAAAAAATGGCAAAGTGTCAAGGGAGAAATTCAGAAACCCAGGCCGAGCTGCCTGGAGCCCGGGGGCGGCTGCAAAGTCTGTGGAGAGCCGCTGTGTCCCTGGATGAAATGAGAAAAAAGGTGAAAAAATGGCAAAGTGTCAAGGGAGCTAGGCAGAAACCCATGCCTAGGGTCCTGGAGCCCAGGGGCGGTTCTAAAGTCTGTGAGAGCCGCTGTGTCCCTGGATGAAATGAGAAAAAGGGTGAAAAAATGGCAAAGTGTCAAGGGAGAAATTCAGAAACTCAGGCCGAGCTGGCTGGAGCCCAGGGGCGGCTGCAAAGTCTGTGGAGAGCCGCTGTGTCCCTGGATGAAATGAGAAAAAAGGTGAAAAAATGGCAAAGTGTCAAGGGAGAAATTCAGAAACTCAGGCCGAGCTGCCTGGAGCCCAGGGGCCGCGGGAAAGTCTGTGGAGAGCCGCTGTGTCCCTGGATGAAATGAGAAAAAGGGTGAAAAAATGGCAAAGTGTCAAGGGAAAAATTCAGAAACCCGTGCCTAGGGTCCTGGAGCCCAGGGGCGGCTGTAAAGTCTGTGGAGAGCCGCTGTGTCCCTGGATGAAATGAGAAAAAGGGTGAAAAAATGGCAAAGTGTCAAGGGAGCTAGGCAGAAACCCATGCCTAGGGTCCTGGAGCCCAGGGGCCGCGGGAAAGTCTGTGGAGAGCCGCTGTGTCCCTGGATGAAATGAGAAAAAGGGTGAAAAAATGGCAAAGTGTCAAGGGAGAAATTCAGAAACTCAGGCCGAGCTGGCTGGAGCCCAGGGGCGGCTGCAAAGTCTGTGGAGAGCCGCTGTGTCCCTGGATGAAATGAGAAAAAAGGTGAAAAAATGGCAAAGTGTCAAGGGAGAAATTCAGAAACCCAGGCCGAGCTGCCTGGAGCCCGGGGGCGGCTGCAAAGTCTGTGGAGAGCCGCTGTGTCCCTGGATGAAATGAGAAAAAAGGTGAAAAAATGGCAAAGTGTCAAGGGAGCTAGGCAGAAACCCATGCCTAGGGTCCTGGAGCCCAGGGGCGGTTCTAAAGTCTGTGAGAGCCGCTGTGTCCCTGGATGAAATGAGAAAAAGGGTGAAAAAATGGCAAAGTGTCAAGGGAGAAATTCAGAAACTCAGGCCGAGCTGGCTGGAGCCCAGGGGCGGCTGCAAAGTCTGTGGAGAGCCGCTGTGTCCCTGGATGAAATGAGAAAAAAGGTGAAAAAATGGCAAAGTGTCAAGGGAGAAATTCAGAAACTCAGGCCGAGCTGCCTGGAGCCCAGGGGCCGCGGGAAAGTCTGTGGAGAGCCGCTGTGTCCCTGGATGAAATGAGAAAAAGGGTGAAAAAATGGCAAAGTGTCAAGGGAAAAATTCAGAAACCCGTGCCTAGGGTCCTGGAGCCCAGGGGCGGCTGTAAAGTCTGTGGAGAGCCGCTGTGTCCCTGGATGAAATGAGAAAAAGGGTGAAAAAATGGCAAAGTGTCAAGGGAGCTAGGCAGAAACCCATGCCTAGGGTCCTGGAGCCCAGGGGCGGCTGCAAAGTCTGTGGAGAGCCGCTGTGTCCCTGGATGAAATGAGAAAAAGGGTGAAAAAATGGCAAAGTGTCAAGGGAGCTAGGCAGAAACCCATGCCTAGGGTCCTGGAGCCCAGGGGCCGCGGGAAAGTCTGTGGAGAGCCGCTGTGTCCCTGGATGAAATGAGAAAAAGGGTGAAAAAATGGCAAAGTGTCAAGGGAGCTAGGCAGAAACCCATGCCTAGGGTCCTGGAGCCCAGGGGCGGTTCTAAAGTCTGTGAGAGCCGCTGTGTCCCTGGATGAAATGAGAAAAAGGGTGAAAAAATGGCAAAGTGTCAAGGGAGAAATTCAGAAACTCAGGCCGAGCTGGCTGGAGCCCAGGGGCGGCTGCAAAGTCTGTGGAGAGCCGCTGTGTCCCTGGATGAAATGAGAAAAAAGGTGAAAAAATGGCAAAGTGTCAAGGGAGAAATTCAGAAACCCAGGCCGAGCTGCCTGGAGCCCGGGGGCGGCTGCAAAGTCTGTGGAGAGCCGCTGTGTCCCTGGATGAAATGAGAAAAAAGGTGAAAAAATGGCAAAGTGTCAAGGGAGCTAGGCAGAAACCCATGCCTAGGGTCCTGGAGCCCAGGGGCGGTTCTAAAGTCTGTGAGAGCCGCTGTGTCCCTGGATGAAATGAGAAAAAGGGTGAAAAAATGGCAAAGTGTCAAGGGAGAAATTCAGAAACTCAGGCCGAGCTGGCTGGAGCCCAGGGGCGGCTGCAAAGTCTGTGGAGAGCCGCTGTGTCCCTGGATGAAATGAGAAAAAAGGTGAAAAAATGGCAAAGTGTCAAGGGAGAAATTCAGAAACTCAGGCCGAGCTGCCTGGAGCCCAGGGGCCGCGGGAAAGTCTGTGGAGAGCCGCTGTGTCCCTGGATGAAATGAGAAAAAGGGTGAAAAAATGGCAAAGTGTCAAGGGAAAAATTCAGAAACCCGTGCCTAGGGTCCTGGAGCCCAGGGGCGGCTGTAAAGTCTGTGGAGAGCCGCTGTGTCCCTGGATGAAATGAGAAAAAGGGTGAAAAAATGGCAAAGTGTCAAGGGAGCTAGGCAGAAACCCATGCCTAGGGTCCTGGAGCCCAGGGGCGGCTGCAAAGTCTGTGGAGAGCCGCTGTGTCCCTGGATGAAATGAGAAAAAGGGTGAAAAAATGGCAAAGTGTCAAGGGAGCTAGGCAGAAACCCATGCCTAGGGTCCTGGAGCCCAGGGGCCGCGGGAAAGTCTGTGGAGAGCCGCTGTGTCCCTGGATGAAATGAGAAAAAGGGTGAAAAAATGGCAAAGTGTCAAGGGAGAAATTCAGAAACTCAGGCCGAGCTGGCTGGAGCCCAGGGGCGGCTGCAAAGTCTGTGGAGAGCCGCTGTGTCCCTGGATGAAATGAGAAAAAAGGTGAAAAAATGGCAAAGTGTCAAGGGAGAAATTCAGAAACCCAGGCCGAGCTGCCTGGAGCCCGGGGGCGGCTGCAAAGTCTGTGGAGAGCCGCTGTGTCCCTGGATGAAATGAGAAAAAAGGTGAAAAAATGGCAAAGTGTCAAGGGAGCTAGGCAGAAACCCATGCCTAGGGTCCTGGAGCCCAGGGGCGGTTCTAAAGTCTGTGAGAGCCGCTGTGTCCCTGGATGAAATGAGAAAAAGGGTGAAAAAATGGCAAAGTGTCAAGGGAGAAATTCAGAAACTCAGGCCGAGCTGGCTGGAGCCCAGGGGCGGCTGCAAAGTCTGTGGAGAGCCGCTGTGTCCCTGGATGAAATGAGAAAAAAGGTGAAAAAATGGCAAAGTGTCAAGGGAGAAATTCAGAAACTCAGGCCGAGCTGCCTGGAGCCCAGGGGCCGCGGGAAAGTCTGTGGAGAGCCGCTGTGTCCCTGGATGAAATGAGAAAAAGGGTGAAAAAATGGCAAAGTGTCAAGGGAAAAATTCAGAAACCCGTGCCTAGGGTCCTGGAGCCCAGGGGCGGCTGTAAAGTCTGTGGAGAGCCGCTGTGTCCCTGGATGAAATGAGAAAAAGGGTGAAAAAATGGCAAAGTGTCAAGGGAGCTAGGCAGAAACCCATGCCTAGGGTCCTGGAGCCCAGGGGCGGCTGCAAAGTCTGTGGAGAGCCGCTGTGTCCCTGGATGAAATGAGAAAAAGGGTGAAAAAATGGCAAAGTGTCAAGGGAGCTAGGCAGAAACCCATGCCTAGGGTCCTGGAGCCCAGGGGCCGCGGGAAAGTCTGTGGAGAGCCGCTGTGTCCCTGGATGAAATGAGAAAAAGGGTGAAAAAATGGCAAAGTGTCAAGGGAGAAATTCAGAAACTCAGGCCGAGCTGGCTGGAGCCCAGGGGCGGCTGCAAAGTCTGTGGAGAGCCGCTGTGTCCCTGGATGAAATGAGAAAAAAGGTGAAAAAATGGCAAAGTGTCAAGGGAGAAATTCAGAAACCCAGGCCGAGCTGCCTGGAGCCCGGGGGCGGCTGCAAAGTCTGTGGAGAGCCGCTGTGTCCCTGGATGAAATGAGAAAAAAGGTGAAAAAATGGCAAAGTGTCAAGGGAGCTAGGCAGAAACCCATGCCTAGGGTCCTGGAGCCCAGGGGCGGTTCTAAAGTCTGTGAGAGCCGCTGTGTCCCTGGATGAAATGAGAAAAAGGGTGAAAAAATGGCAAAGTGTCAAGGGAGAAATTCAGAAACTCAGGCCGAGCTGGCTGGAGCCCAGGGGCGGCTGCAAAGTCTGTGGAGAGCCGCTGTGTCCCTGGATGAAATGAGAAAAAAGGTGAAAAAATGGCAAAGTGTCAAGGGAGAAATTCAGAAACTCAGGCCGAGCTGCCTGGAGCCCAGGGGCCGCGGGAAAGTCTGTGGAGAGCCGCTGTGTCCCTGGATGAAATGAGAAAAAGGGTGAAAAAATGGCAAAGTGTCAAGGGAAAAATTCAGAAACCCGTGCCTAGGGTCCTGGAGCCCAGGGGCGGCTGTAAAGTCTGTGGAGAGCCGCTGTGTCCCTGGATGAAATGAGAAAAAGGGTGAAAAAATGGCAAAGTGTCAAGGGAGCTAGGCAGAAACCCATGCCTAGGGTCCTGGAGCCCAGGGGCGGCTGCAAAGTCTGTGGAGAGCCGCTGTGTCCCTGGATGAAATGAGAAAAAGGGTGAAAAAATGGCAAAGTGTCAAGGGAGCTAGGCAGAAACCCATGCCTAGGGTCCTGGAGCCCAGGGGCCGCGGGAAAGTCTGTGGAGAGCCGCTGTGTCCCTGGATGAAATGAGAAAAAGGGTGAAAAAATGGCAAAGTGTCAAGGGAGCTAGGCAGAAACCCATGCCTAGGGTCCTGGAGCCCAGGGGCGGTTCTAAAGTCTGTGAGAGCCGCTGTGTCCCTGGATGAAATGAGAAAAAGGGTGAAAAAATGGCAAAGTGTCAAGGGAGAAATTCAGAAACTCAGGCCGAGCTGGCTGGAGCCCAGGGGCGGCTGCAAAGTCTGTGGAGAGCCGCTGTGTCCCTGGATGAAATGAGAAAAAAGGTGAAAAAATGGCAAAGTGTCAAGGGAGAAATTCAGAAACCCAGGCCGAGCTGCCTGGAGCCCGGGGGCGGCTGCAAAGTCTGTGGAGAGCCGCTGTGTCCCTGGATGAAATGAGAAAAAAGGTGAAAAAATGGCAAAGTGTCAAGGGAGCTAGGCAGAAACCCATGCCTAGGGTCCTGGAGCCCAGGGGCGGTTCTAAAGTCTGTGAGAGCCGCTGTGTCCCTGGATGAAATGAGAAAAAGGGTGAAAAAATGGCAAAGTGTCAAGGGAGAAATTCAGAAACTCAGGCCGAGCTGGCTGGAGCCCAGGGGCGGCTGCAAAGTCTGTGGAGAGCCGCTGTGTCCCTGGATGAAATGAGAAAAAAGGTGAAAAAATGGCAAAGTGTCAAGGGAGAAATTCAGAAACTCAGGCCGAGCTGCCTGGAGCCCAGGGGCCGCGGGAAAGTCTGTGGAGAGCCGCTGTGTCCCTGGATGAAATGAGAAAAAGGGTGAAAAAATGGCAAAGTGTCAAGGGAAAAATTCAGAAACCCGTGCCTAGGGTCCTGGAGCCCAGGGGCGGCTGTAAAGTCTGTGGAGAGCCGCTGTGTCCCTGGATGAAATGAGAAAAAGGGTGAAAAAATGGCAAAGTGTCAAGGGAGCTAGGCAGAAACCCATGCCTAGGGTCCTGGAGCCCAGGGGCGGCTGCAAAGTCTGTGGAGAGCCGCTGTGTCCCTGGATGAAATGAGAAAAAGGGTGAAAAAATGGCAAAGTGTCAAGGGAGCTAGGCAGAAACCCATGCCTAGGGTCCTGGAGCCCAGGGGCCGCGGGAAAGTCTGTGGAGAGCCGCTGTGTCCCTGGATGAAATGAGAAAAAGGGTGAAAAAATGGCAAAGTGTCAAGGGAGAAATTCAGAAACTCAGGCCGAGCTGGCTGGAGCCCAGGGGCGGCTGCAAAGTCTGTGGAGAGCCGCTGTGTCCCTGGATGAAATGAGAAAAAAGGTGAAAAAATGGCAAAGTGTCAAGGGAGAAATTCAGAAACCCAGGCCGAGCTGCCTGGAGCCCGGGGGCGGCTGCAAAGTCTGTGGAGAGCCGCTGTGTCCCTGGATGAAATGAGAAAAAAGGTGAAAAAATGGCAAAGTGTCAAGGGAGCTAGGCAGAAACCCATGCCTAGGGTCCTGGAGCCCAGGGGCGGTTCTAAAGTCTGTGAGAGCCGCTGTGTCCCTGGATGAAATGAGAAAAAGGGTGAAAAAATGGCAAAGTGTCAAGGGAGAAATTCAGAAACTCAGGCCGAGCTGGCTGGAGCCCAGGGGCGGCTGCAAAGTCTGTGGAGAGCCGCTGTGTCCCTGGATGAAATGAGAAAAAAGGTGAAAAAATGGCAAAGTGTCAAGGGAGAAATTCAGAAACTCAGGCCGAGCTGCCTGGAGCCCAGGGGCCGCGGGAAAGTCTGTGGAGAGCCGCTGTGTCCCTGGATGAAATGAGAAAAAGGGTGAAAAAATGGCAAAGTGTCAAGGGAAAAATTCAGAAACCCGTGCCTAGGGTCCTGGAGCCCAGGGGCGGCTGTAAAGTCTGTGGAGAGCCGCTGTGTCCCTGGATGAAATGAGAAAAAGGGTGAAAAAATGGCAAAGTGTCAAGGGAGCTAGGCAGAAACCCATGCCTAGGGTCCTGGAGCCCAGGGGCGGCTGCAAAGTCTGTGGAGAGCCGCTGTGTCCCTGGATGAAATGAGAAAAAGGGTGAAAAAATGGCAAAGTGTCAAGGGAGCTAGGCAGAAACCCATGCCTAGGGTCCTGGAGCCCAGGGGCCGCGGGAAAGTCTGTGGAGAGCCGCTGTGTCCCTGGATGAAATGAGAAAAAGGGTGAAAAAATGGCAAAGTGTCAAGGGAGAAATTCAGAAACTCAGGCCGAGCTGGCTGGAGCCCAGGGGCGGCTGCAAAGTCTGTGGAGAGCCGCTGTGTCCCTGGATGAAATGAGAAAAAAGGTGAAAAAATGGCAAAGTGTCAAGGGAGAAATTCAGAAACCCAGGCCGAGCTGCCTGGAGCCCGGGGGCGGCTGCAAAGTCTGTGGAGAGCCGCTGTGTCCCTGGATGAAATGAGAAAAAAGGTGAAAAAATGGCAAAGTGTCAAGGGAGCTAGGCAGAAACCCATGCCTAGGGTCCTGGAGCCCAGGGGCCGCGGGAAAGTCTGTGGAGAGCCGCTGTGTCCCTGGATGAAATGAGAAAAAGGGTGAAAAAATGGCAAAGTGTCAAGGGAGAAATTCAGAAACTCAGGCCGAGCTGGCTGGAGCCCAGGGGCGGCTGCAAAGTCTGTGGAGAGCCGCTGTGTCCCTGGATGAAATGAGAAAAAAGGTGAAAAAATGGCAAAGTGTCAAGGGAGAAATTCAGAAACCCAGGCCGAGCTGCCTGGAGCCCGGGGGCGGCTGCAAAGTCTGTGGAGAGCCGCTGTGTCCCTGGATGAAATGAGAAAAAAGGTGAAAAAATGGCAAAGTGTCAAGGGAGAAATTCAGAAACCCAGGCCGAGCTTCCTGGAGCCCGGGGGCGCCTGCAAAGTCTGTGGAGAGCCGCTGTGTCCCTGGATGAAATGAGAAAAAGGGTGGAAAAATGGCAAAGTGTCAAGGGAGCTAGGCAGAAACCCATGCCTAGGGTCCTGGAGCCCAGGGGCGGTTCTAAAGTCTGTGAGAGCCGCTGTGTCCCTGGATGAAATGAGAAAAAGGGTGAAAAAGTAACAAAGTGTCAAGGGAGAAATTCAGAAACCCAGGCCGAGCTGCCTGGAGCCTCAAAGCGGATAGAAATAGCGTGGAGAGCCGCTGTTAAGCCAGACGCCCTCTGGCGGACACAGGCAGGAGTTGCAGTAAATGCATTGAAGTCAATGGGCGAGAGTACCCAATGCGCCAAAAAAGTGCTGAAAATATGACAAAGTGTCAAATGAATGGGAGTCAATGGGCGAGAGTACCCAATGCGCCAAAAAAGTGCTGAAAATATGACAAAGTGTCAAATGAATGGGAGTCAATGGGCGAGAGTACCCAATGCACAAAAAAAGTGCTGAAAAAGTCCACACGAGCCTAGTCAGAAATGCAGGCCGAGGCGGCTAAAGCCCCAAAGCGGCTATAAAAAGCGTGGAGAGCCGCTGTCGCCCCGGAGGAACGGAGAAAAAGTGCTGAAAAAAGGCCTAAATCCTAACGGACCTAGGCGGAAGTGCAGGCGAGGCGGCAGGAGTCTGAAAACCGCTATAAAAAGCGTGGAGAGCCGCTGTCGCCCCGGAGAAACGGAGAAAAAGTGCTGAAAAAAGGCCTAAATCCTAACGGACCTAGGCGGAAGTGCAGGCGAGGCGGCAGGAGTCTGAAAACGGCTATAAAATGCGTGGAGAGCCGCTGTCGCCCCGGAGAAACGGAGAAAAAGTGCTGAAAAAAGGCCTAAATCCTAACGGACCGAGGCGGAAGTGCAGGCGAGGCGGCAGGAGTCTGAAAACGGCTATAAAATGCGTGGAGAGCCGCTGTCGCCCCGGAGGAACGGAGAAAAAGTGCTGAAAAAAGGCCTAAATCCTAACGGACCGAGGCGGAAGTGCAGGCGAGGCGGCAGGAGTCTGAAAACGGCTATAAAATGCGTGGAGAGCCGCTGTCGCCCCGGAGGAACGGAGAAAAAGTGCTGAAAAAAGGCCTAAATCCTAACGGACCGAGGCGGAAGTGCAGGCGAGGCGGCAGGAGTCTGAAAACGGCTATAAAATGCGTGGAGAGCCGCTGTCGCCCCGGAGGAACGGAGAAAAAGTGCTGAAAAAAGGCCTAAATCCTAACGGACCGAGGCGGAAGTGCAGGCGAGGCGGCAGGAGTCTGAAAACGGCTATAAAATGCGTGGAGAGCCGCTGTCGCCCCGGAGGAACGGAGAAAAAGTGCTGAAAAAAGGCCTAAATCCTAACGGACCGAGGCGGAAGTGCAGGCGAGGCGGCAGGAGTCTGAAAGCGGCTATAAAACGCGTGGAGAGCCGCTCGGATGATTTTTCAAAGTGTCAAATGAATGGGAGTGAATGGGGCAGAGTACCCAATGTGTAAAAAAAGTGCTGAAAAAACGACAAAGTCCACACGAGCCTAGTCAGAAATGCAGTCCGAGGCGGCTGGAGCCCCAAAGCGGCTATAAAACGCGTGGAGAGCCGCTCGGATGATTTTTCAAAGTGTCAAATGAATGGGAGTGAATGGGGCAGAGTACCCAATGTGTAAAAAAAGTGCTGAAAAAACGACAAAGTCCACACGAGCCTAGTCAGAAATGCAGTCCGAGGCGGCTGGAGCCCCAAAGCGGCTATAAAACGCGTGGAGAGCCGCTCGGATGATTTTTCAAAGTGTCAAATGAATGGGAGTGAATGGGGCAGAGTACCCAATGTGTAAAAAAAGTGCTGAAAAAACGACAAAGTCCACACGAGCCTAGTCAGAAATGCAGTCCGAGGCGGCTGGAGCCCCAAAGCGGCTATAAAACGCGTGGAGAGCCGCTCGGATGATTTTTCAAAGTGTGAAATGAATGGGAGTGAATGGGGCGGAGTACCCAATGCGCGAAAAAAGTGCTGAAAAAACGACAAAGTCCACACGAGCCTAGTCAGAAATGCAGTCCGAGGCGGCTGGAGCCCCAAAGCGGCTATAAAACGCGTGGAGAGCCGCTCGGATGATTTTTCAAAGTGTGAAATGAATGGGAGTGAATGGGGCGGAGTACCCAATGCGCGAAAAAAGTGCTGAAAAAACGACAAAGTCCACACGAGCCTAGTCAGAAATGAAGGCCGAGGCGGCTGGAGCCCCAAAGCGGCTATAAAATGCGTGGAGAGCCGCTCGGATGATTTTTCTAAGTGTGAAATGAATGGGAGTGAATGGGGCGGAGTACCCAATGCGCGAAAAAAGTGCTGAAAAAACGACAAAGTGTCAAATGAATGGGAGTGAATGGGCGGAGTACCCAATGCGTGAAAAAAGGTCTGGAAAAACGAC